>NW_027211637.1:862500-940000 GCF_022749685.1 Semicossyphus pulcher | reverse complement strand
GCACGAGGTGTTCATGATGCTCCTTAACTAACCTGATGTTTACCTGCTGCTAGTTTGATCCCTTGTCAGGCACTGCTGTTCTTAATTAGAGTCAAAGATTGAAGACAGGACGACGTGTGTGCAGAGAGGGAACGGCACATTTCACAGCAGCAGCTTCCTCACGTTCTCCCTGTGCTGCGCGCTAACGTGTGATACCACCATGTAACAGACATCCTCAGATTCAGAACAACATGCGGTGCTGCTTGTTCGAGGAGGTTTCATCTTTTACATTTTAAAAAAGGTTTTTAAAAAGGGAAGTTTGAGGACAGACGGGCTGAAGGTGATGTTGTCACGTCCTGAAAAAAACGACGACCAAAAACCAGAGAACAGATGTGTCTTTGTTTTCTGCTCAGTGTTTGTATCTCACCCCCCTCACCCCCTCACCCCTCCAGCTCGCTTTGTGCCTAATCTATCTTTCAGAACAAAAAAATCAACCTTGTCCGAAATAAAATGGCTTTAAAGTGTTTGTAACAGTATTTTGATACACAATAAAGTTGTCTAAGTATTTTTCTGTCAATCTGAAGCCTGCTTGTTTTGTGTCTCTAAACTTTGTCTTTTTGTGCGATAAGATAAGAAATATATAAAATATCCTTCAGACATACACTCGTGCATAAATGTGCTTTAATTCATATGCCGAGGGACGTGATTCTGTAGGAGATAATAAAGCACATCGTTTCAAATATTAAAACCAGGTCAGTAACACAAACATGTCTTAGAAGCTACTGGATGCCTACATTTCCCTCGGGATCAATAAAGTATCTATCTATCCATCTATCCATCTATCTATCTATCTATCTATCTATCTATCTGTGCTAATCCTAGATAGAAATCTATCTAAATGGCAAATAGAAAACGGAGAAAACATCAAGTTTAAGTTCTGAGTTTACAGAAAGAACTGAACTCTTTGTCTCTGAAGTTTGTAAGTGAATGTAAAAGTAAAACTTCAGCACAGACGTCATGTTCAGTGTGTGTGTGTGTGTGTGTGTGTGTGTGTGTGTGTGTGTGTGTACAGAAGTTTCCAGTGAGTGAAAATGTGTACATTACAGCAGCCTGCAGCCAACGCCCTTCCTGCAAAAAAACCCTCCTTATTAGGCCTGACTCCTCTGAGCCTGCAGGGGGCGCTGCAGGAGAGGAAATCTGACTCATTAGATAACAGGCTGAAACTTTAATGAAGACATCTGAGTAAGTTATAGTGGAGCACATTAGTACAACCAAAGCTGTTAAGTTTAAATGCTGCAGGGGGAAACCACATGTAGAGAAAAACACATTTTCAATCGATCAAAAAGTAAAATCTCAGGTCCGGTTTAGAGACACGGGTTCTATTGAGCAACAGCAGCAGGCTATCAGTACTTTTTACACTTTAATTTGCACACACTCATGAACAACCACGAGGGATAACACGAAGAAAAAGAACTGAGGAAACAGGTCTGTAAAACAGCTGAACAAAGTGTCCTGACTTTCAGACACGTCGTTTCTTTAAAAACATTTATTTCATAAATTTAACAGAACTACATATAACTAATAACATATAACACATATAACATAACTACATGTATTTTCACATTTTCTAGAATATAGAACAGAATATTTATAATAACTAAAGAATCATTTAATTGTAATCAGTAGTGTGTTTCGGTCGAGGCGGGCTGCTGATGAAACAAAGACGGTCTGAACATACAGGGAACTTTCTTTGTGTCAGGTTTATTAAAATAAAACAATATATATAAAGCAAGTCAAATAGGTGCTGCAACAGTCAAGAGGCAACTTCAATTAGATCAAACAATAAGTACAGAATATAAAATCTGTACAGTATTCTTAAAGTGCAATGACAGAGCTGCCCAGTTTGAGCCACGGATGTGTTTTATATCTGAACTATCACACGTCAGATAGGGATTCATAACGTCGTTTTTAACGGAGGTTTTCCTACTTTACAGTAGCTGAATACCACACCTCTGATGTTTCACTGTAAGTATCAGGAGCAGTATTTTACTGTAGGCTAGTAGTACTCGGGCAGTAGTAGATGTAGGTGTGACGAATTCCGCGCAGAGGATCCACCCACTGAGCTTCTCCTCGTCCTGTTCCCAGGCACATTTTCAACACTGAATTCTGTCGTCTTTTTCAAAGGTAAGAGAAACTGTTGTGTCTTATTTTCAAACCCGCAAAAGAAACTTTTTTCTGTCTTATATTCCGTTTAACCGTTTGAGGTTGTTGCTCGCGCGAGATTAAAAAAGCCGCGAAGTGTGTTTGAGTCCGTCTCTGGGCTCTGCCGTGAGTTATGAAATACAGCCGTAAAACTGTTTGTGGACATGCATGTGTTTGATAAGAGCATACACGGTTAAAGTATGGAGATAAAACCGGAGATTAATGTCGATACATTAAATATAAAATGATGCCTTCACTGTCAGTCGGACATTACAGTTTATTTTCTGAGATTTCTTCTGAAGTTTTCCTGCTGGAGCGTTGGCGGGCTGCAAACTGTAGGACGAGAGTCCTCCCCTTTCTTTCTTTCTTTCTTTCTATCTATCTATCTATCTATCTATCTATCTATCGATGATTTTGTGTCTGTGTGCAGATGTCTCTGAGTGAGAAGAGTGATGAGGAGATCAGTGAGTTACTGACTGAATATGGCATCAAACACGGACCCATAGTCGGTAAGAGAAATGTACATTGTGTCATTATGGGCTCATAACTGCCACCTGATCTTGTTTGAGCAGCTGTTAAAAGAGTTAAAAGTTACAGTGATCTTACAACATCATAGTTTTAATAAAGAGAAAAAAGTAAAATCAGAAAAAAATGAATGGATAAATAGGCTCATTGATTCCACAGCAGCTGGTGATATCGTCTGTTTCATGTTATTGTTAGTTAATTAAATTAAGGGGGAAAAGGTTTCAGACACATTTACACACACACGCATAAAGGTCTGTGTGCATAACAATAACATAGAATGACAGTATACTAATGTTACTGTGTATAATGTAAATGTAATGTGTGTGTGTGTGTGTGTGTGTGTGTGTGTGTGTGTGTGTGTGTGTGTGTGTCCTCAGACTCGACTCGAGGTCTGTATGAGAAGAAGCTGGAGAAGGTGATGGAGGGCGCCGCAGCGAAACCTTCGCCTGATAAAACCTACTACAGGGAGGAAGGTAGGACGCTGCTCGCTCCGACACAGGGAGGTAGCAGATGATCTGCTGTGTGTCAGTGTTTTAATGTTGGCGAGGATGGAGCTGTTCATACTCACATCTTTACCTGACTGTATTCTCTGACGTTCAGCTTTGTAAAACTACAGCTCATGACTCTTTTCTTTGTATTGATTAATCTCTTGACTGTTTTCTTAATCAAAGTGCCGGCTGGCTTTGTTCTGCTTAAGATAAAACATTTACTATCACATCGGGTAAACAAGTTTGAAACCCTCACAGCCGAGACTCTGGGAGGGCTTCAAGGCCTACACAGGTTACACAGCCGGCATCATTAACTAATTTGGAAATCGTTTAATTCAGAATACTTGTCTCGTCTCTTGTTAGGCGAGCGAGTTAGCAAACACAAAGACAAATACTCTTCACACACATAAAACAAGCTATAAATAAAAACGGGGTCAGAAAAGAAGTCAAACAGACAGGACTGTTGATGTCAGACACCGACCATGTCCAACAGCACATTTTAAAACGGCGTCAGAGAAGTCAAAAGTATAAGCAGTTGATTACATTTGAATGAAGAGATCAATTAGCTGAAGTACAACGTGACAATAATCACAGGTCCGACTCATCAAACCTGCCGTCTGCAACACTTCATTACTTCTATCATCTTTTTGAATGAGTTTAACATGAGGAGTCAACACATGTTGGTGTCAGTGTGTTAAAGTGTGTTGTTTGTGTTTGCAGAGGAGGAGGTGACCTACATCACGTACCACAGCCCGGTGAGTCGGATTTTCTGCTTGTTTGTTTCAGATTCCTCAAATCTTCAGCCATTGATAATCTAATGAACTGACTGATCTTGTGTTCACAGGTTCGACATGAGGCTTACGGAGACACGTGAGTTTTACACACACAACACAAGACATCTAAAAGCTGTTGATGCTCTTTGACAAGAAAACAAATGTGTTGTTGGGCCTGTTTAGACTCCGCCCCCTCCCCCCTCCTGCTCCTTGTAAAAACTCTGTGTCAGCTCAGTGAACACAGGAAACCTCCAATAGAGCCCCACCCGCCTCCAGATGCTCTTCCTGTCTGTATGTGGGGGTTAATTTTCTTATGTTACCACAGTGTGGACACGTCCCATCACAGTCAGCAAGAATAGAAGAATATTTCTACCTAGATCTTAATATAAATTAACTTATTTTAAAACATATTCTTGAAGTAATTGTTTTTAATTTGAAGCAAAGAGAGAAAAAGGTGAAGCAGGTTCCTGCGTGAGAACTTTATCAGGAAGAGGGGGCTATGATCTCAGGATTTCTGGCCTCTTTGGTTTTGTCTCGTTCTAAATTAGGAAGGCCTGATTTATAACCTTACATTGTTTTTTCAGTTTAAAGAAATACAAATAACCCAGATTATTTATTTATCTCTGAGTGCAGAATTATGTTGGTTCTTGGTCTTGCTCTGGGATAATAACGACCTCGTTACCGAGCTCTTGTTGCTTCCAGGCTCTTTAACTTCACCCTCACAGTTCACTGGGGCAGATTTCTTTACCAGCCAAAAATCTAAATGTTTGTTTGTGGAGATTTTATGTCCATGTGCTGTGTTTATTCACCTGTTTGCAACGTGTGTAGTTAAAACACCTGAACTCAGAGATTAGTAGGCGTGTCCACTGACTTGTGCCATATTGTGTAAATAACTACAACTATATAATGCAGTAGTGAAAGGATGAAAATTAACGTTAGTTTAACTAGTGTGTTCGCATGCTCACATCTGGTATCAAGCTGTAAACACAAAGTTCATCTTTGTTCTGTTCTGACCCGAATTTCATGGAAATCAATATTTGTGTCCAAACTGAGGCACCGACCAACCGACATGTTCTTAGAGACATGCTGCGTAAATAAACAAATGAAAGACAAATGCATAAACTGTCTGACAGATGTAAAAAGAACTTCTTAGTGTTCTTAAATGGAGAAAACATGATGTATAGAGTCAAGTCCCTTGATGTTGGCTTATTGAACTTCTTTCTGATTCTGTGCACGTTGGTTTCATAATAAATGAACAGCACTGATGGTCTCTTAAAACGCCTCTAGCTGCACGTGTAGATGTAAATAAACGTTTCTTTTTCAGGCTGAGACAAAGAGGAAACGTCGACACAGAAGAAGAAGAAGAAGAAGACGAGGAATCAGACGAGGAAACAGAAGAGTGAGTCCTGTACTTAAAGCTAATGATGTGTTTCAGTAAAAGAGTTTATCGCCTGGCTTAAACTTTACCTCCTGTGCCTCAGGCCTCCTGTCCAGGTGACCCACAGGACGGCCAATCACAGCGCAGTACGGTCCAAGGAGCCTGTCAGGAAGTCTGGAGGCTGCATGTGGAAGTTTATCAGGATGCTGCTGCTGATAGCCGCGTTAGCAGCAGCCTACTACGTTTACACTCAGGTCGTTAACAACGAAGAGAATACCTCAGGGATCCAGTGATCTGATTGGTCGTTAGGATATCAGGGTTTAAAACCGGACTAACTATAGTCTGTGTATCACAACCTGCTGCGACAAACACTCATTAGAGCAGTGGATTCATCCGCCGCTGAAAATAGTACCAAACATACATACATGCATAATTAAGAAAACACTTCAAACTTGAGCCGACGTTTCCGTGTCAGTAGGAACCTGCCTGGAGTCAGAAGGTCCCGAGGTGCAGGTTAACAAATGGTTTGGTCTTTTCGTGGGATTTGAGGACATAAAAAATAATACTTGTCCTCTTTTTAATGTCTTTACTTTTCTTGCATGACATGTTGCACTCTGTTTTTCCTGCTATGCAAAGTTTTGTGTGTGATTTCGTTTAGCAGCTGTTTTCTGTCATGTGTTCTTATTTGTGACATTTTGCACAACAGACTTGTGAGCTGGGATCTCCTCTCATACTTCCTTTCTGTCCTCATCATGTCCGATTACAAACCAAAGGCTGTTCTCTTTATGTTTTAATACATTTCAAAATAAAATCAAGTCTCGAGTGTTTTTACTTTCTGTTGAACACGACACTAAAAGTTTTATAAAACATTTTACCACATTTCATCCATCCATCATCTATACTGCTTATACTGTTCAGGGTCATGGGGGGGCTGGAGCCCATTGGACGAGAGGCGGGGTTACACCTGGACAGGTCGCCTTTCAATCACAGGGCTGACACACAGAGTCAGACAACCTTTCACGCTCACACTCACACCTACGGGCCATTTAGAGTCACCACTGAACCTAAGCCGGAGTACCGGAGGGAACCCACACGTGCACGGGGAGAACATGCAGACTCCACACAAGAGGACCCACTACGTCTGAGCCGGGATTCAAACCAGGAACCTTCTGGCTGTGAGGTGACAGCGCTAACCACTGCACCACCAAGCAGCCCACCACGTCTATGTGGATGTCCAATCAGAGGTGATGGTAAATAACTAATCTCAGCGCTAACAGAGAAAGCCGAGTTCTCTTGTTTGTGGAGCTGTGCTGACGGTGCCTACATTTCCCAAGATGCATTCCCTGCTGCAGCCTCACTGTGCTGCATTTTTTCAGCTGTATACACAGCTGAATATCCAGTCAGCCAAAGCGCAGTCAAATGTCCCTTCATCTATAAAACCCTCTGCACTTATATTTCTCTGTAGCGAAGTCCTGCAGCTCGTTTGCAAAAAGCCTGAAGGTGGAGACGTGAAGCTGAAATAGTGTCGTTCTTCTGGGACTATGCTGAACGCAGCTGACACAGAGGACACAGAGGACACAGAAGACACAGAAGACATTTCCCTTTGATATGAAGAAAAAATAGAAATAATGTTTCCAAACAGTCAGAATCTTCAACGGTCGTAAATTCATTTATTTAGTTACAAAACTGTAAAAAAAAAAAAAAAAAAAGCTTAATTTAATCAAACATTTGAACAGAAACAGAAAAGGTGGTTTTATTTACATGATTTAAGATTTAAATAGTTTGACTGCAAAGGTCAAAGGTCAGAGTACTGACAGGGACAAGAGACAGTGGTAACGTGTTCAAACTGAGGTGTTTGGTAGTCAATCTTTGGTCGACTTGATGTGACAGCTGTGATCCTGAGGTCGTTGTGGATGATGGTCTCTGAGGAGGAGGTTGATCTCCGGGGTCTCAGCTTGGATCCACGAAGGCCCCCCAGCACTGACGTGAGCCAGTCAATCCTTCAGGAGCGAAAAGTTCCATCCAGCTGCTCAACTGGAGCCATAGTTCAGGGAGCTGATACACCACAAGGCTTAGATGGTGAGTCTTTGAGATAACAGCTGAACCAGGACATGTTCTGGTCCAGATTCTGGTCTACATGTGTCCCGTCATGTTCAGGTCGAGAGGCAGGGCAGGTGAGAGGTGAGGCTCCTGGATCGACGGCTCATGTGACGCCAACGACCTGCAGACAAACAGAAACACAGTGACACAGGTTTAACAACAGTCAGAGAGCCAACAATGTGTGTGTGTGTGTGTGTGTGTGTGTGTGTGTGTGTCTGTGTGTGTCTGTCTGTGTGTGTGTGTCTGTGTGTGTGTGTGTGTGTGTGTCTGTGTGTGTGTGTCTGTGTGTGTGTGTGTGTGTGTGTGTGTGTGTCTGTGTGTGTGTGTGTGTGTGTGTGTGTGTGTGTGTGTGTCTGTCTGTGTGTGTGTGTCTGTGTGTGTGTGTGTGTGTGTGTGTGTCTGTGTGTGTGTGTGATGGCTGACCTGACAGCGTGTCCCTCGAATCCGAGCGCTGTGATGAAGATGTTGATGAGGACGGTGAAGAAGACAAAGACTGTGGCCACGTTGTTCATCCTGTTCAGCTTGGCTTGTTTCCTCACGTCGTTCAGATCGTACTTCACTGCTGACACAGAAACACAGCAACAACATCAGATACAAGAATAACTGAAGGAGAAGAAGAAGAGAGAAATGAAGGGATGAAGAGGAGGAGGAGAGAACAAGTGATGGCAGTGACACTTTGTACAAGATGTATTTTGGTGGTGACATCTCACATCAAACGACAGGTAGGATTAGAAAAGAAATATCCCATGTACAAACTGTAGTGACACACTCACCTGCAGATTCATTTAATGTTAAATGTGTATATTAAGGAAAGTGGAGGTTTGCTATGACGGATAAAATAAAGTCTAATAAAGAGTTAAAGAATGATGCTGCTGATGTAGATGCTCAGATTCACATCTCTCTCATCACCGAAGGCTAAATATGAAGCTACAGCTAGCAGCCTGTTAGCTTTGCTTAGCATAAAGACTGTAAAAAGCTAGCCTGGTACTGAGTTCAGATATTTCCATAAAATTTAGTAAGACAGAAAAACAGATCTTGTATGTCTCGAAACATGTTATGAAATGCAGTGAAAATACATCCGGTCAATCCAGCGTACCTTTTGACACACATGAGTTTGTCACCCGGACAGATTCCGACCCACAATCCTCTGCACAGCACAGATATCTCTTTGTATTTGTATCTCCAAGGCAACCTTTCAATCAAAAGTATAACACCACTGGGCAACAAACTGAGATGATGTTTTAGCAAGAGGGTCAAGGTTCAAGTGGTGTGTCCCAACCTTAAGCATGCTGCGTACAGACTATGTCCTTGTGACTGTGAGGCTGCAGGAAGTTCTCTAGTGAAAGAAAAGGTAGGACGTTTGGGATGCAGGGCAGCAAAACCCACAAACACCTTTAAAGCTCTACAGCTTACACTTTTATCTAATGTTCTGGGTCCCCTTAAATACTTTGGTTATTGTGCAATTTAAAAGTAAGATGAATAACGTGTTGATTCGGGAACGTTGGTGCTGCTAGGCAGATAGTATTCCCTATGGACTTCCTCGGCTCACCGTGTCCCGGGTCATGATGCTCCTTATGGGCATGCTGAGCCTTGTGTGTATGTGAGGTCATTTGTAAAGCACTCAATCACTTACTCATGTTAAGGTAGAGAAGAGCTGTGTAAGTGGGGTCCTTTAATGCTACGCTAAGCTAACTAGCTGCTGGCTTTTTTTAATTGACTGTATATAAGGGGTGGCCGTTTATGGTCTCAGTCTCGAGTTTCAAGTCTTCTTCAACACAGCATGATGTTCATTTAGTCACTGATGCTCCCATTGAGAGTCACACAGACCAGGAAGAGGGGAGGGGTTAGGGCGGGGCTACCTGTGATTGACAAGCAGCCACCACAGCCACCTGGGAACTCTCTTGTTCAGTAGTTGGTTAAAGTAAAACACACTCTGAGGAGCCGCCTGTTCATCTGTTCAGTAAGTTCATTTTGTTTTAAAATGTTTTTTTGATAGACAAAATTAGCACGTTAATTATTTTAACGTGTACACAGAATTATGCATGCACTGTCCTTAGCAAGCTAGGGTTAGCCTTAGCTGATAACAGCTCCAACCTCCCGACGAAATACGGTCACTTCTGTCTCCAAAAAAAACAAGTCCCTGTGGCTATGTCAGCTTCTTATATACAGTCTGCTCTCTAGCTGCACATGTAACTTACAGAGATGCTAATGCTATCCATCTTCTCATCTGTCTCTCTGCAAGAAGGGTTATTTTCCAAAATGTCAAAGTGTTTCTTTAACACATTCAGGTGAACTAGAGATGGAAGAGGGGGAACAATAACAGTGGTGGTGCAGGTGAGGTCTGAGTCACTTGCCGATGAAGACGAGCAGCAGCCCCACAATGACCTGCAGTGAGATGGAGAGCGACAGCAGGACGATGAGGGGGATGTAGAAGCGATAGTGAGGCCCCACATACAGGACGGTCTTCAGCTGCGACGAGTTGGCCATCAGCAGGGCCACGTCCAGCATGCTCTGAGCCGCGCTCTTCTTGGTGGCGTAGTGGTTTAGGTTGATGGGGCGATAGCGTTTTCCGGAGGGGGAGGTCAGAGCCTGTGAGCGTAGAGAGGACAGGTAAGATCAGGTGAGCTCATAAGGATCAGTGTTATTCTTCAGTGTTACATCACAGGTCTGATTGTTCTCAGTGCACTCGTCACCACACATTACTCCACACACACACACACACACACACACACACACACACAGAGGTGCTATGTGTTCTGTTTCCATTAACTCAGTGTTCACAGGTGTGGCTGTGAGACGCAGAGCGACAGGTGATGACTCACCTGGACGAGAGAGAGAGGAAACATGACAGAACACGCTGCAGGCTGTTCCCTCTCACCACACCTGAACAGACTCATGAGGCTGAGCAGCAGGTAGATATCTAACCTCTCTGCTCCTCCAGGAGAAAGTCTGAGTGTCTGTCTGATCCTGTCGCACAGGTGGACCACATGTCACACCTGGGTGAGACTCTCTCTGTGTCACAGAGCTTTCATTCATCTCCACACACAGCTGACAGCTCAGGAGACAAACACCGATTATACACCAGCGTCTGTCGCCACTGAGGTCACAGACACAGACACAGGGGCTCCCAACCTGAGGGTCAGGACCTTACAAGAGGTCACAAGTTATTTAAACTAAAGAAGGGACAAAATCTGACTGTTGGGTTTCACTGTTTACCAGTGACAGGCTCTCTGTCTTTGTTTTGAATGTCCAATAAGTTTAACAAATGTAAAAACCTCCATCTGTTAAAGAAGATCTCTACCAGCTTTAGGAGGTGTTCCTCTGAGGTTCACACCTGTGCAGGATTTGTCCTGTGAGACACATTTTACAACCTTTTTAATATTAAAATAATAATGTGATACACAGTTCAGGGAAGCTTTGGTCTGTCAAATTAAGATGGAAAAGAATTCAGTCCTTACTATGAGCGGGAACAAATAACACTGACTGACAACATTTTTACAGTTAGATCTACAAAAGGATCAGTCAAACTAATGTAGAGCGGCACGATGGAAAGATAGCAAGGAAGGAAGCTGGTGTTTTACATCTGGGTATAGAATAATTCAACATTTCAGTCCGGTCCTGGTCTTCTCTAAAGGTTCTTTTTGGGGTTTTATTGGCAGAACAGAAACAGAACAAAACACAGCCGAAGACAAACAGAAGAGAAACAGAAGAAACAGTAACCAGAGACAGAAGTGATCAGACCTGTCGCTCACCTCGATGTCTCCCAGTTTGTTCAGGTTGATCCCCTCTCTGTTCAGTCTGCTCTCTGGGTCCATGCTGCCTCTCAGGAAACGGTCCTCCTGCTGCGGATGTGATGAATGTGTGCTGAGGAGCTTCAGGCTCAGAGCGCTCTGTTATTAAAAAAACTGAGGGAGAGAGAGATACAAAGAGAGGGGGAGAGAGGGAAAGAGAGAGAGAGGGAGAGAGAGAGAGAGAGAGAGAGAGAGAGAGAGTGAGGCAGGGAGTGGACAGGACAAACAAGCCTGACAACTCCTCTGGTTACACGGACACTTAAGACCCTCCCACTACAGAAGAATCTGTTCAACTGGTTCAAAGCTGCTTCACTTTTCACTTCACTGTAAATGTTTTCAGTGTTTCAGTCTCTTAATAACATTAATAATAGTAATAATAATAATAATAATAATAATAATGATAATAATAATATAAAGGTGAAAAATTCTGTTGAGTCCCATAAAGATTAAAAACTGCAGCATTCTTCCTTTATTGTTTTCACATGTGATGTTTGCTCTCTGCCATGAACAAGTCTGAATATAAACATGTTATTAACGTGTTGATTATCACGACAAAGTTCAACATTCATAGAATACACGTACTAAAGTAAAGTCCTCTTTTAACACAAGCAAACAAACCTGAGAGAAAACAAAACTGTTTTGACTTGTACATTAATGTAGTCCCTTCAACATTTGTTTATGTTTGTCCATTACAGGCCCCTGTACTCGGGATACAGGTTTAACAGTGTTTTACCACATGATCGTTTTGATTCTTTAAGTTCAGGAACAGATTCATAAAAAACAGTCGACTCTTCAATTCTGCCAGAGGTGAAAATGTCACATCATTGGAAAGCAGATTTTCTTGTGCTTAGCCATTAGTGGAGTGTTTTTGTTTTGTTTTATAATATTTGTGAATATTACTTTTAATAGGAAACCTCTGGTGTTTTAATGTTTAGATGGATGCATATTAATTAGTTTAGACAAAATAATAAGTGTGTGTTATAACATCTTCTGAATCTTTTAATGTTATAAAAGAGAATTTCAACTTCTCCTGTTATGAGAAGCCAAAATCCTATTAAATATAATTCATTACTATTTTAGTTGGTGCGTCTATAAACACAAGAACATGTGTTTATTCAGTGTTTACATGTATGTTTAGGGCTGAATTTGATCTTAAAACATTTTTAAGAAAGAAAATTTGACCTAAAGAACATAATTTGTTTATTCAACACTCTTAATTTTCAGAAACAAACTCTATATCATTGATTTGCTCATTATTTTAGCCAATTTGTACATTAATAAAATCAAAATTCTCCAAGCTGCTGTAAGGAGTTTTTTTTTGGTTATGAAACAGACAGAAATTAATTCTGATTAGGCTATAGTGTACATGTGAAAATCAGCGACAAGACTGATTATTACTACTGTATATGTACAGGAACAAAATCAGCACAGAGATGAGAGGTACAGCTTTGTGCACAGGGGGCGCCAAAATCTACACAGACCGAAAGTTCCTCACAGCAGCTTTAAAGAATGAAAAAATATATATCACATTTACACAAACAGATGTAACTATATATATCCATACACTATCACACTTTAAAGGAAATCAAAAAACAACCCTATATATTGAATATTGTATTCAGTATTTAAACAATAAATAAACTCGTGTTTTTGTTCATTGTATGTTTTCTTTGATCATTAGTTTGACTTTGTCTTTATTAGGCGTTCCTCCACCATGGAAATACAAACTTTATTCTTTGTATATTATTTCAGATGTATTGGAAAAAACGCTTGTTAAATTTTTTTTTTTAATCAAGCCATCATAACTTCCGTGTAAATATTAATGATTTCATTTACATAATTATGAAACAATTAAAAGTTTCCTCGTGCTTAAAATATGAATAAACAAACATAAATAATGTTTCGTTCATCTTTTAAGGAAGATTTGCCGAAGTTACAGGAAGTGGTTCTCTATTTCCGGTTCAGCTACGTCACAATTCTACACAAGATGGCGACCTCCTTCACCCTTCGGTCGTCGGTGCTCCGCAGGGCGCTGCTCGGAGCTTTCAGGTTGCCCGGCCGGACACCGGGACCTGCTGCCTCCTCTGTGGGGCTCCGGTCTGTTAGTGACGCGGCTGCAGAAGAAACAAAGCCGGTGATTTTAGAGTCTACGGAGGAATACAAGTTCGTCGAGCGGCTCATCCCACCGTCACGGGTCCCTGATCCGCCTGAACACGCCGGTCCCACACCGTCCGGCTGGACGCCTCCGGCAGATTCACCACCGCCTCTGCCTTACATGATTCGCCGATCCCGCATGCACAACATCCCGGTGTATACCGACCTGACCCACGGCAGCCGCAAAACCACGCTGGTACGGAAAGTGGAGGGGGACATATGGGCTCTGGAGAAGGACGTGAAGCAGTTTCTGAAGGAGGTGACGGGGAAAGAGCTATCCACACAGGTCAACGAGGTCACCATGACCCTAAAGGTTAAAGGTCACTTTGATGTGGAGCTGAAGCAGTGGTTGGCCAGCAAAGGCTTCTGACTGAGCTCTTGGGACATCCTCACAGTGGTCCATGTGGAGAGGGAGAGGACTCCTCAGGCTGACATGTCAACACCTTGAAACATTGTCCTTCAGGAGTTACAATCACATTCAGTAGACATGAAAGGACTTCCTCTGAATATCGCCATGTCTGGGACTATTTTGACACCTGACACTGAAGTTATGTGATTGTCAGGTGTTAAATATTGTACATACTTGGATGTAATAAATGTAACATTACATTGAGAAGCTTAACCCTCTGCCTGTTGTGTTATTGACATTATTGTGAACCAGTCAGAAGCAGATAAAGATGCTGAGTGCAGCTTTGTTTCACCTTTTACCTAAAGCTCTTTGAATGATCTAAAAGCGTGCCGTCCTCAGATTCCTTTTCTGTGTTTGAGAGATTCTGGTGAACGTGAGCACCCTAAAAGAATGAAAATAAACTGCTTATTTTATCCCTCATGTACGATGTTCCATTGTACATGGTTAAACAAGTCTGAAGCATACAATCACAGCTTTTTACAGGCTAAATTACTTCAAACAATTGATCACTCATGAATATGGTTGATGGGTTTGTTTCTATAGACTGATTGTTGCACACGGTCTGCTTAAAAATCTTTTGCCTGAAATGACACGATGAAACTTCCTCATAATAACTGTAGTGGAGCTGTGCTGACTGACAGTCCGGTTCAGTCCATGTCTGTCAACACAGTCAGTCAGCTCTGCTCTCCATGTGGTGCACACCTGGCACCATGAACACAACTATCTCTCAACATGTAAACTTACATTTGGTAATTGCTCTTATAACATATTAGACGTGATGATGAAGGCTCTGAGTCGGAAATTACTTGTGTAGGTACCTTAAAGTTTTTTTTTTAATGATTTCTTTTTGGGCCATTTTGTCCTTTTTTATTGTACAGGACAGCTGATGAGAGACAGGACATGTTTGAGTACAGAGTGGGGGATGACATGCAACAAATGATCAGCAGACCGGGAGTAGAGCCTGCGATCAGAGCGCCGAGGACTGTAGCCTCGGAACATGAGGCGCCTGCTCTAGCAGCTGGGCTAAACCAGCGCTCCGGGTACCTTAAAGATTTAAGATCTTTAAGATCCATATGAAACGAGCTGCAGCCCTAAAAAGATCAACATAAAGAGGAACAATGAAAAACATCTGACAATATAAAAAACTGAAGTTTAAAACATTTACATTTATTTAGTGAAACAAAATGCACATTAAAATTGAGTAGGACATAAAGACTACGCTGGATGATGTTGGGGCCGGCCTCAGGAATGAAGAAAGGAGGAAAAGTCTTTAACTCGCCTGGTGAGTTCCTCCAGTTGGTGCTCTAAAAAACAGAACACACGAGCAATGAACAATAAACGATAAGAAACAAACCGTAGGGGTGAACGACGAAGCGAGACTAGAGGCTAAGCTGAGTCTAAACCCTCGGGTTTTCAGTGTCATGAAGCTGGCTCTCTTTTAACCTGGCTAAATCACCATGGTAACTTACTCAGTAAAACTAACCTGGTCGGTACCAGGTTATGTTCAGAGTTTCAGCTAAAGATCGGCTGTAAAGCTCCGCCCTGTCATTAATAATGTCCTCTGTGGGTAAAATAGACCCTCAGCTGAGGTTTTATGTAAATGTAAACTTCTGGAAGGTAACGAAGCCGTGCAGGTACAGCAGCTCTTACTGTACGCATCACATCACTGACCCCCCCTCCAGCCTCTCTCTTCTCGTATGCTGTGGGTAACATTTCAGCAGATCTTCTAAACAGTAAAAGAACGACGAAGACTCAGCAGCTAAGCACACTGGATCACGTTCTTATGTTTGGGCCTGATTTCCTGCCAAGTCCGTTTCACGCTGCTGGTTTTGCAGCTAAAACTCAGCTAATAAAACCGACCAGTCTGTAGGTATTTATCACAGATTAAATCTAATTGATTATTGAATTTGAATCATATTTGGACAAATACTGAACTTATTTCCTTGCTTTTTTCATGAAGTGAGAGTATCCGACCTGACTGAAGTCATGTGTATCACTGTGTAAGAGTTGTGCTGTGTGTAGTTGTTGCATTAGAAGTGAAGTGGAGGCACTGAGAGCGTTTAGTGTGCTGAAATAAATCCATATTTACTTATTAAAGAACACATTTCTGTAGTATTCCTCTCTTGCCTTATTGGAGCCGCAGTGTCGGTTTTTACCGTAATAACTTTTTATATTTTCATCATGGCTTCTCATTTAAACAGTCTGACTGAAGCAGACAGCCGATGATCGCTCCTTTTTGTGTGAGCGCGCTCAGAGCCTGAAGCAGGGAGCCTGAGTTAACAGAGGAAGTACAAAACCACCTTCATGATACCTGCGATCTCTAACTGGTGCTTCAGGCTTTGTTGAGCAAGCTTACCCAAAGAGAGCCTGGGTAGGTTGACAGTGCTTCGTGGTGTACATGTCTGAGTGTGCAAGTGAAAGAACAAACCTAGCATCCGTTTTTCTCCTCGGCTCCAGTATCGAGGCTGCGTTTGGAGCTGGTTTACTTCCTCTTTCATGGACACAGAAGCCTCTGATACTTCCTTTATCATCTCCAGCTCCTGACACACAGGAAGCACGCACACGCGCACACACACACACGCACACACACACACACACACACACACGCAGAGGACATAGAGTCAGTAGGGTTGTTCATGCAGGTCAGGAGGGTTCAATCTGATCTGCACGTGTGCGTACCGTGACGAAGGCCAGCAGGAGTTGGTGAACTCTCTTGAAGACGTCGGTCTCTGTGCTGAAGCTGGGCGGGTCTCTGCCGCAGTACGATCTCAGGTCTGATTCGTACACGTGGCTGAACGTCGACATCAGCTGCTGGAGGTCACATGCCGCCACACGCAGGGAGCTGGGAGAGAAGACACCGAGACTCTGTGCTTCATCGCTCAGGAACTCACACTGAGGAGGACACAGAGCACTTACTGTAAACATGACGTCCAAGTCGACAGAGTGTCTGCTTGTGCAAAATATTTTTTAAAAACAGAGAAATATGTTTTGACTTTTGATTTTCGAAAGAACTTTGGTTTCAGTTGATGTTTTTTTATACTTCTCACTGGTCAGATGAACATATCACCTCTGACTGCAGCTGCTTGAGCGCTGACTGAGTCTGCTGTAAAAGAGCTGCGACATCAGCAGCCTCTTCTCTGCTCGGCTTAGAAGACGACTTGGAGCCCTTTCGTAAAGTCCTGTAAGATAAGGGTCAGCAGGAAGAGAGGAGACATATATAAAACACACTGATGCTGCTGGACAACAGGAAACACACACGGAAGATTCCCCAAACTTCTGCACAGCAGGCCTTATCCACACATTAACAGATATTTGTAAAAGCAAATATTTTCCTCTTGGTTGTCAAAATGCAGCACATACAGAAAGAGGAAACGCAACGGGATAATCAAAGACAACATACTTCATGTGTGAAGGCCAGGGGTTGAGTGAGGGTTCGAGCATCTGTGTGAGGAGAGGCAGACTGTCAGCAGCGAAGAGCTCGTTCAGAAGCATCTCTGTATCCGTTCGTTGCCCTGCAGATTTCGTGCAGCCCGGGACTAAAGTCAAAAGCTGCTCCAGGAACTGAAGCTGCCTGTGAGGACTCGTGTCACCCTGGAGGAATGGTTTATGGTTACAGTGCATATCTATATATCTGTGAATCGATTAAATCTACATTTGTTTAACACAACCTCTCACCCTGATCAGGTCCAGGTCGTCTGCTTTGCACAGCATCAGCTCCTGCCCGAACGCAGCCATATCTGTTTGTAGAGAGACACCACAGCACTTTAACAGGTCATTTTACTCTGAAGGAAAAACAGAAGAACAAATATAAACAACATCCTCTCTTTCATAAGGCATCCATAAAAAGACATACAAGACGTTCACCCATTTACTGTGTGTGTATTTGTAGACAATATTATTACCTTGAGTCAAAACCTCTGGCTCTTTGGGTCTCACTGATCTTCCTTTTGAGTTACCAAAGTTTGGGTTGATACTGTAAAGTGAAAACAGGACAGAGAGATTTTTATGTATATTTATACATATCATTTCCAATATGTGAGAACAAGAGTGATGTTTTATGTGGTTTATTCTACCTGCTGCAGATCCAGGCCAGGATGTCTGACCTGTGCTGAGAGGGAACACACAGCAGCTGCAACATGCTGTCAGCCTCCTGCAGGTACAGACCCTCCACCAGGGGACAGGAGGCCGCCTACACACAGACAGGACATATACAGGTTACTAAAGAGCAATATGATGCTATGCAAACCTCCCTCGCTCTTAAGTATAATATCAGTATCAGGAAAAAGTGAGAATATGAAGGTAAAGTGCTGTATAGTTAAAATATACAGCCAAAACAATGCCGATATATTCCTGTGGTGATGTGGTTTCTAATGAATTTCAGACATCATCAAACCCAAACATAAAAAATGAAAAACAAGTGAAGAAAGTTCGACTGCATTTTATTACGTTTGCAGTTAATGTTTGCTCGGATAGCATCCTTACAATATCAAACAGATATATCTGATTATGTTGTGATCGAATACATTAATGCCCTCATTCTTAATATATTTTAAATCATACTTTAATAAGAAGACAGTATCTCTCTTAAGCAGGGTTCCACTTTTCTGCTGAGGTTTGATTAACAAGCTAAAGTCATTCCCACAGACTCGGCTCAGTCACAGCTAACATTAGCACAGAGGAGAGGAGCGACAGTTTGTGCATATGTTGGATTCAAACATCAGTCAACGTCATTCTGCCGGACAGACGGTAGACACCCGTACTACCTAATTTAACTTATTTCACCTGCAATGCTGCATAAACATGACGAGCAAGTTCTTGTTCCTTCAAAGCACCCGCCATTTTCCAAACAAGCGGCTGTTTCTTCTTCGTCGGTGCTTATCCGTGCTTGGCTAACCAGCTTATTTGCGCTTTACCGCCGCCTACTGGCTTGGAGGATGAAACAAGACATTCCTTTTACCTGTAGGGTAAAGGAAAAGAAAGAAAAGACCTCCAGATTCTTTAAAATTGTCAAAAGTCATGCCCTCCTTACAGATTGCAAAATGTGATTTCTGTTGATATTATGGAACAGTTTACGTTCAACTTCGTCTTGTTGGCTACAGTGTGTGCATTTAAGGTTGGGTACTTGTCTATATTATATAATGTATGAGACCTGTTTGATTAGTTAAATGTATCTGATTTGCTAAGGATGAAATAAAGAATTTTGCAATTATAGACTCATTAAACTTGAAAAATGTTTTTGCATTAGAATAGATTCCTTAAAACACAACAGAATTTCTAGATTTTTCAATGAAGATGAAAATAACTTGATAGAGTATTATAACCTTGCAGAGATTCCCTTGGACTCCCCTCTTTTTTCTGTTATCTTTTCTCTTTTATTGCCCCTGTATATTTTATTTGTGACTGTTATTTGATGCTTGATGTCTTGAAAAAGAACGTTTACGTCTGGATTTTGTCTCATGCCATTCATGACAGTTTGTATTGGAAGTGTGACAAATGTTCAAAGGTTTTTTTGGAGGAAACTATTTGCGAGAAAATTTCAAATCATATTCTTAATATCGACAGCTTTACACTCCAGTCCAGTGGGTGGCGGTAATGCACCAAGTCAGGTGACAAGTCGTCACTAAAATTCAAAGAAGAAGAATAAAAAATGAAGGAGAAGAAGAAAAAATTACGTCACTTCCGAGATACAATACAATCGGTATCCGTAAACCTTCACGCTGCATTTTAAAGCTGTTCAGTGACAGATTTAGGAGGGTATCCGTCAGGAGAGTGGCCGTTTTGGGTCTAAAAGAGCGTTATGTGGGTTCGGTATTAACGGAAGTCGCACGTACATTCAGTCCACCGTCAGAATGAAGAAGAAGAGCTCGGAGAAAAAGCGCCATGTGGTTGCCTGGGTCAACAAAGCTGAATGGGACCAGGTTCTGGAGTACCTGTACTCGAAGGACTCCGGCTTACAGAGGTACGCCCTGCAGAGGATCTCCGCTTGGAAGGCCCGGTACGCTAACAGCACCCCGGTGGCTGTGGAGTGCACCGCGGACCTGGTGCGGTGCCAGGTGCTGGACCGGTCCGGACAGCTGGACGGGGACGATCTGGTCCTGCTGTACGGAGCGGCCCTGGTCAGGTTTGTGAACCTGATCACCGAGAGACAGCAGGGAAGAACCGCCCGACCTCTGCGGCGGCTGGCCGGGAACCTGAACATCCCGGAGTGGGTGGTGGACCTGAGGCATGACTTCACACACAGGAAGCTTCCTTCTCTGAAATGGTGTCGAAAGGGCTGTAAGGTGGTTCTGGACTGGCTCCAGCAGGAGTACTGGTCACGGCAGCTGGGCGGGGGTCCTAATGGTGACTGGGACTCTCAGTCTGATGGTGAGGATGAAGAGATGGACTTAAAGCGACAAGAGGACGAGCTCATCGCAAAGCAGAAAGAGATGGAGGCATATAAGAGTGCTCGGGAGCTTCTGATATCCTTTGAGAAGGAGCAGTTTCAGGCCTCTGACGGGCTGCAGGAGGACCCGAGGAGGAGCGTGTGGCCCGCTCCTCTGGCTGACATGAGCTGGCTCCTCGCTGAGATCAAACAGTTTGCTCTGGAGTCGAGTGATCTGCTGATCGACGTGCTGTTGGAAGATGGATTTCTGGTTCCTACAGTTGAGCAGCTGGGAACATTAGGCTGTGAATCATGTGACAGTGACAGTCTTACTGAACCCAGAGTCCCTCAGACCTTCCTGCGGTTCTGGCTTCCCCTCCTGAAGATGCTGAACTCCCCGTCCTTCATTCACCTCCTGCTGGAGAAGCTGTTTGTGGAGCTGAAGCTGCTCACCAAGGAGCAGAATAATCACAGAGCTTTCTACATCTCAGCCTGGATTTCAGAAGTCATCCTCTGTAACAGCAACAAGTTTGAGTACCACTTTGAAACTAAGGTTCAAAAGAAGGCCAGGATGAAGGACAGGATCTTTGTGAACCGCATCCAGCTGAGGTGGCAGCAGCTGCTGTCTGCATGCCTGGAGGCTCCCTGCATCAGCACGCCTCACCTGCTCCAGTTGATCCTGAACGACATGGAGCATCCTCTCCCTCTGGAAACCCGGCAGAGGCTGCTGCAGCTGTGCTCCATCTACACTCAGACTACTCACCAAGAGTCTGATCCTCCTCCTCAGCAGAAACAGCCCATCTACACTCTGGAGAACCTGCACGAGAAGCTGCAGCAGTCACGGCGTCACAGCCATGCCTGGCGCTCCTCGGCTGACTCGGAGAGGAACGAGTCCTCGCAGGAGTACAAGTTCTCAGATGTTCAGGCTGAAAGAGCGAAGCTGCTCAGAGGGTCTCCCTGGCAGGTGTGTGTGGATAAAGTTTTGTGGAAGAACTTTCCTCTTGGTAAAGTCCCGGGACAGTCAGACGACCCCTCATGCCTCATGGTGGAGAACTACTCGACAATGACTGTGTTTGACCAGCCAGTGGAGCTGGAGAGCAGTGCAGCACACGGCGTCCCTGGAGTCTCTGCAGCCGTGAGGACAGCTGAAGGTCTTCTGTGGAGCCACAGTGATGTGAACAAGCTGAAGTCTGGACTGCAGCTGTTCTGAGCTCTTTTGGAAAGCTGTGAAATAAAAGCCTTCAGCTGCTGGGACACTGTCAAACTGAAGTGTGCTCTCTCGTGTGAAAAATGTCCCAAACTACTACACTTACCAAGTTTTTCAAAGAATAATTATTTTGATTATCAATTCATCTGCTGATTATTTTCAGGGTTACTTTGTTAGTCTCTCTCTCGCACAAATCTATGTTTGACTTTTGCGCTTGAAAAATGACTCAAATGTTAAATAGAGGAACAAATGTTTTGGCAGTTGTTTTTCTTTTTTTCCCTCTCTTTTCTTTATTTAGTTTGCTGCACGATTAAACAAACATGTTAAGTTATCCAACAACCAATAAGTCTCCATAAATAAAATGTCAGGAACGACTGAAGAAAGCCCGACTAACAGTGAGAACCTCACGTTTTGTCACACGGTTCTGACAGTTTGTGAATGAACCAAAGGAATAATCAGATGAGTGATATGAAATTGAAAATAAAGCTCTTTGTTCCCCGAGTTAAAGCATTTGTGCTTCGTGTGGACAGAATTTCAGCAGGTGGTTGAAACAGGTGAAACTAGCGCTGAGTTTGACATTAAATATATTCTTGTGGTCAGACAAGAACATGACAGGAAATGGATATTGTTAAGTCATTATGATGATGTATGAGACTACAGAGTTTTTGTTTTCATCATTTCACCTGTCATGCACGTGAATTTGCTCAAACAGTTTTTGGTCCCCACAAAGTGTTTTGGAGTAACTGCCTTTATTTGAAACTCCTGGTTACAAGAATATTCTGGTAAGCACATGGTGTGTTTGTGTCATACATGTTCTTTTGCGCACTTATGTTCAATAAAACCTGTTTTCTACCGAAGGAATATGATTGTTTTCTTCTGTAGTGTAAGGTTAATAGAGATGAGTTGCAGCATATTGGTTTGAAAGATTCTTTTAGCATAAAAGCAGCACTGAGTTAAAAAAAACAAAACATTTCTTCATAACTTTCAGCAGGAATGTGTAATTTACTCAACAGAGTCCTCATGAACGGTGAAAGTGACCGTAACAAACACGACCTGTGTGTATAGATTTATTTAAACCTTGGGAAACGCTTTCATTAAGCAGCATTAGGACGAAGAAGTGCATTAACACAGTAGCCTACAAATAAACAAAATACAAACATAAAGCATAATTTAACTAGCAATACCGAACATATTTTCACAATGAGCTGAAACATACAACGCAATGTAACACAACAGTCCTGTAAATAAGACTGATCAGAATCAGCTTTATTGGCTAGGTATACACATACAATGAATTTGACTCCGGTTTAACTTCGCTTTCTATGTACGGTACAAGTATTAAGCATTAAATATTAAACTAAAAACTACAAGCCTACCTTAGACATAAAATCAAAATGCACTAGCTACGAGAGATCTGGTCATTTCTTAACGTGTGTGGCTGTGGCAATGAAACATAGTGATTTTCTCCTGAGAAAAGTTCAATGTGACTTTTATTTTGAAAGATTTGTCCGGAAGTGTCTTCTTTGCTGGTTGCAGCTCGTGTGCTCAGCAGTTAAACGCGCCATCAACGTCTTTTGTGTTATGTATGTGGGCGGTTGAGGAAGGATCCAGTAACCAGCAGGATTTTCGCCGAAGGCCTCAGCTCCTATAACATTATTTTTATCACTATTTTTCCAAACGGGACGGTAAGTGTTTACTTTGTAGAAATGCCCTTAAAATTTGCAGCGTCATTGGTGAGTTCTGTCCGTGAACGCGTCATGGTTTTATTATACGTAGGCTAGCTAGCCGTGTTAGCTTTAGCTAAAAAGTGAGTTCGCACACTTATGTTAAATAGTTAATGTCACTAAATTAAACGTTTCTTGCTTCAATGCTAAAGATCACCCAGACGTCATGTAAGTTCGACATATTTAACTTACATTTGCTAGCCGGATGCTAAAGCAATTTGGGCCACTAAGTCCGTGTTAGCAGGTTAAAGTCAGGACTGCTGGCGTTCCGAAAAATCTGAACCAAACGCACTAATAATCTGCAAAGTATCCTAACTGTGTGGACAGTGAATATGTGTGGCAGTGAGTTACACGTGCGACAGGATGAACGATAGGGCAGTCAATGCACAGCATTGCATCTTGCTAACGCAAATGGGCCTGGTAGAAGCAGTAAGCTGGTTACGTTGGTCATACGTTCATGCAACACACACCTCAGCCTGAAAGAAAATGGAGGCTGTCAGGAGAGACTGAAGTTGAGGACTCGGTCTAAAGGATTTACTCGGTCTAATTATAGACTCTGATGCTCATTAAGTGCAATAAAAACTCTTATACTTATTTACATGCTTTTATTACAAACTGCATGAAAAGGTCAGAAATGAAAAGGCAGTCGTTTAACAGAGCCAACTTAATATTGAAATCTAAAAGTTGTGTAATCATTAAGGGTCAGAGATACCCATCACAATTGAGTTAACCACTCTATGGATTTGTTCAGTGTCCATATTGCAAATCGATGCTTCTTGTTTAGTTTTCAAAGTGTAGAAAAGAATGGATTTTTTTTTCTCCAACAGCATGTGCTTTGCATCGCTCACCTGATTTAGTATACATATTATTTTCTTGATTAATAGACCTAACGATTGCTACAGGATTTTACACTAACAGTATATTTTCTTTGTCTGCACAGGTAACAGAAGAAACGAAAGTATCTTCTGCACAGTGTCCTTGCAGTCCCACAGTAAAACCACAATGATCACCAGACGAAGAGGTCGCCCTGTAAACACCACAGAGGTGCAGAGTCTGGAGGTCGAAGTGGTGGATACAGTGGAAACTGATGAAGATCTCCCGAGTCCATCTGAGGGGTACCCGGCCGATGATATCGACACCGCTGGAATAGAGCTGGAGGACCTGTTTGGAATAGAAGACTTGAAATGGACACTTGAAAGAGATGCAACGTCCCCACTCTTTGATATTGAATTACCTGATTTTGGTGTGTGCAGTGCCAAAGATCAAGACTCCGGGATCGAAGTTTCATCAGGCTCCTCTCCAGACAGACTGTCATCCGACATGAAGATCAGAAACAGACAAAACCAGCCCAGGAATGTGACCAACAAAAATGCTATAGCTGCCAGATTAAACCGTCTGAGGAAGAAAGAATACGTCAACAGCTTGGAGAAGAGAGTCGGGATCCTGTCCACAGAAAACAACGGGCTCAAACAGGAAAACACTCAGCTGACCAAGAGGGTGGAAGAGTTGGAAGATGAGACCAGGTACCTGAGGGCTGTGCTGGCCAATGAGAGCATGTTAGCCCAGCTCTTGTCCAGGCTGAGCGGTGTGAATGGGATGAAATTATCTTCCTCGCTTTTCCAGGGGCACGACTCAAATGACCATGACTACGCGTTACCCAGGAAGCGTGTGAAAGTGGAGGAGAAAGAGACATCTGGTGGCGTGTGTCTGCACGTGGACAAGAACCACGTGTCGGTGGAGTTCTGCACTAAGTGTGCAGAGAGTGCAAGCACGTCGCTCAAAATGTAGGGTCAAGTACTTCTCTCTGTTTTCAGATATTGAGACTGAACTGTTGAGGCTCGCTGAACACTGTTAAATTAGAACTGTTAGATAAGAACTGCTGAATGTGCATGTGTTGTTGTGATGATGGATTAAGTACACGTTACTGCTAAACCTTGTTGACAGTTTCTTCTAGGTAATGGTTGATCGTCCATGCGGGCTGAGCTGCTCTCTGAACACCTTTACCTGCCTGACTCCATGGTAAGGATCAGACGAGAAAAGACGTCTGTTTATGTTGTTTCTCACAGGATGTGGGGGCGTTCAGCAGCGACCTCAGTACTTATTTTATATACTTCCTGTCCCGAGTGAGGGAACTTTGAGTACTTAAGTAATTGTTTTTGTTATTGGAAATGATTTGATTTGAGTTAACGTGTAACTACGAGTTAAATCAGAGTTTCCTGGATGTTGAGATGTATTGATTAAGGTGAAGGTCCACAAAGAGCGAGCTTAAGTCAGCTGTCTAATTGGAAATAACCCATTGGATAAAAAAGACAAGTCTGTATATAATTTGTTTTGGTAAGAATTGATCTCTTTGTGAACCGGCACCATTGTACAGAAGAATACTTTCATTTAGCGCCACCTATTTTTCTTTATTGCTAAAGTGGATTCTGCTGGTGGAAGGGGAAGAGGCTGGACAAGCAGCTGCCAACGCGGCCTGGTATTTTTTTAAAGGTAGTATCGGTAACAAATGGTAAACATTGAATTATATTCTACCTATACTCCACTACACCTGTAGATCTACAGCCGCTCCATTCAGAGCAATGCTAACAGGCTTTATAGTCTCATGATTATGACTTTGGTATATCAGCATACTGGCATGTGTTTACTACTTATATCTAAAGTGATCTGCTTTAAATGGTGAAAGTGCCAGTTATGAAGTGTAACAACATGTAAATGTGTAAATAACTCCACGTACTGTTTGAGGTAAATGGCCTTTGAGAAATGTTGGACAATAAATAATATTTTCATTATGTTTGACTTAAAAATATTTTTTTCTGTCTTGTTCTGTACTTTTGATATTAATGCTTCTCTTTTTCTCTTTCTGAACAGCAAGCTCTCTGCCGATAAACGTCTAACTTTTCCTCAACATTTGGTCAAGTCTGGTAAAGGTTGTAAAACAAATGACAGGAAGTACAAAGCACACAGTGTGACGGGGTTTATCGTCATATCATCGTTTTGGCCCTTTTACTTCAGCCAGAAATTATTTTATGTTTTATCTCATTTAAATCGTACGCAGTCTTTCATGCGCCGGGGTGATTCGCTGCGCCATACCAAGCCTTGATGACATGTTTCCACTTTTATCTCAGAGCAGGGGACCGAGACTCACGGCAGCCAACATGTGACTGACTCAAACCCACGTGTTTTACAGAGGTATAGCTGCACAGGTGACGAGAAGTTCAGCTTCACAGCCACGTAAATTCAAAGTGGAGAGGGAGCCGTTATAGGAAGTGCAGTGTGTCAGTGACTAAACATGCTCAGATGTGACTCAGATTTGTTTAATCCTGAGTTTTACTTTGCTGTCCATCGACATTCTTAGTCGTAAAAGTAGCTCTTGCCATCCTGAGATTTTTGATGGAACTTTTATTTTGACCTTTTGTGTCTTTATTTAGAGGGAGGACAGTGGACAGTGTTTATAATGGCAGAGAGAGTGGGGCTGTGATGCGGCAAAGGGCCGAGGGTGGGAGTGGAACCTGCGGCGCCACATTGAGGACTGTAGCCTGTTTACAACATGGGCTGCTGGTTAAACCGGCGCCGATGGAATCTTTTTCTATCAAGTGGTTAAAATCTGCGTATGATCTGCTGGCCAGATGTCTGCTAGTTAAAACCGTTTGTTTTGTAAAATACTGCATTAAGAAATTGTTCTCTAGCTGTGGCTTGTGACCACTTCATCTCCATCATGGCATGGTTTGGTGTGGCTAATCACCCCACCGCTTAAAAGACTTAAAAGAGACCTACAAATAATAAGACATTTGATGCTACCGTCAGAGAAAACTACGGCGCCCCGGAGTGGCCATGGGATGAAAATAATAAAACAAAATGAGCGCACGTTTTACTACCTGTGCACGATTTTGGCTTCACAGCCTGTTGACGCCAGGAACTAGTTTCTGAGCAGAAGCGATTTTCATTATGTCACTCAGATGTCCGTGTGTTAGCCGACTGCACAGTTTGGACTTGTGAAGGAAGGTTTCACCCGCGTAATTACCTGCTCGCATAAATACGTTGTCCAGATGCTCTCCATCTTTTGATAAAGTAATGTCCGACCACAGACGTAGATTCCTCCTTTAACGGTGCGCTGCACTGCAGTTTGATCAGCTCCATCTGGAGTTCTTGTGGCGCGCACGTTGTCCCGCTCCAGCTGAGTGAAGACAGTACATTGACTTTTAAACGTACGTATTGGTCCTGACACAGTGTTCTTGTGTGTGTCCATACTTTAGAAATCCACAGGTAAAGATATTACCCGGGGAAGTGGACACGGGTTGGGACAGCTGCGTCTCCCACAGAACCAATTTAATTTGGAAAGTAGGAACGCTGTGCTCTGACAGGTTTGTTGCGGCCCTGCATGTAAACATTCAAATGTCCACTAATAAAGCGAGACCTGTCGCCCTGTCTCATCCAACTCTGCAGCTGGCTCTCCTTCCCGTGCCATGAGCTGGACACACTGTGTGTAATCGAATGAAGCGTTTGAGCAGCGCTCCTCGGCTCCACCAGCGTTCCTCAGTGTGAGGGCAGCATGTGTGTAATATTGTGTTAGGATAACAGAGCATCACAGTGGAGCGTCACAAACTCCTCAGCTGTGTCTTTGACACCCCTAGTTTATAACAGAGCGTCCTCCTTGGAGCGCGTTAGCAAGAACAGCTCCTCATACAGACACTCTGCTGCGTCGTGCGTAACGGTCCAGACCGTCTCGTGGTGAAAGCGTGCCAGTATGCGCCGGGGTTAAGCCTTGAACAGCCTGTACTGATTTAACCCCTGGTTTTAACAGTAAAAGTAATGTCTTAATGACTTCACAATAAACTGGTGAGCCCCCTCCCCATCCAGCTCATCATCTGTTTGTCAGACTTGAGCTCCGTCAGGATGAGAGTGAAGCTGCAGCTTCCAGATTTAGAAGAATTAATCAAAAGGAGGGAACGAATCGTTAAAACGAGGCCATGATTTACGACCTGGTGTGCACCAAATAACATTTTGTGTGCACAAGGTAGTAAAACGTTTAATTTTTTTATTCCATGGCCAACCTGGGGCTCTGTAGAAACATGTTTTTCTCCTTTGTTTAATCAGTACGGACTGATGGGCAACCAGGCAGAAAATAGACCCACCGATAACCCTCTTTGTAGAGATCAAACGGACATGATGCGATGTGTTCATCACGGTGGAGAGGTGCTGGTTGGCAGATTTTGTAAATCAAGGACAAACCTAGACCAGCTGTTTGCCTCAGCCAGAGTTTAAGCTAAGCTTATCTGAAGGACACGGACTGCAGAATGTTTTTTCATTTACTTCCTTAAAACCAGCCGAGAACCTGTAATGGTAAATAAGAGGTCAGAGGTCAAACATTGTGTATTTAAAGTTTTAATAGCCACAGTGAATTAACGAGTCGCCGTCTACTGGAAACCGACTGCAGAGTTGATGCTTTGTCAGTTCATGTGTCCTGTGGCAGCAGCTGGTGTAATGGATGGTTAATGTGCATGCTGAACCGTCTTCGGATTCGGAGTCATTTTAAACCAGCAATGAGGCATTTATAATGGATCATGTGCAGATCTACAGACTTCAATGCAGAGGACATTGTACTGCAGTGATTTAAACACTTCATATTTCTGGAGGTGTTAAACCTGTGCAAGAGCAGAGTTCACCTGCAGCGTGTCTACATGTTAAACATTTGTATCGGCAGAGGTCCAGACACACCTCTACAGAACGTCAGGGCCGCCTTGCAAAGACAAACACTTAAAAGTGTGATGACGGAGCGACAGCTCCAGTTGATGGAGAATAGTTACACATATATCTTGGACAAAGTTGTCCCAGTTCACGGTTTGTACAAGCTAATCTGATCATATGGTGTCTAATAAAGGACCTTGATAGACTGATTGGTTTATCTCTGTTTTTATACCAACAGACATTTATACTGTAAAATAAAGTTCTTCAGTTGCAGGGTGCTGGTGTCGTACACGCTGCCTCACAGTCCGGCTGCCAGAGTTCACGGGGAAACTTTGTTGCACTAATCTTTAGTGAAATGTCTGCTGAACCTTTTAGGAGGATGTTTAAACATGGGGTGAAGATCCTGCAGGTACGTCACCTACTGGAAGCTCTCTGCAGGTGGCAGTGGTCAGATCATCACAACTAACAGGTAGACTGGAAAATGACCAGGTGGCATATGAAGGTGTATCCAGCCCCAACATGAATGACCGGCAGTGAATCTGAACCATGACACCAGAGCCAAGTCGGAGTGAGATATTTGTTGGCATTTTAATAAATAATCTTTAGTGTAAAAGAAAGTACTGTTCCATGTGTTCTTCATATCGTAGTAAAGTATATAATCCTTTTAACATCGGTGTCTCTGCACTTTATACAAACACGAACTATGAACGTGAACAGGCAGGGCGCAAAATTCACTTTGACCTGCCATTGGCGGGAAAGCCAAAAATAATTTCAACAGGCCTTAAAACGTTACAGCGTCAATAATGATTATTATGTACTTTAGTACTGAACTTACAGTATCAGTGTAATTTTGAGGTAATGCACTTTGTATGTGTATTTATCTTTACTTTCACTCCATTTAATTTAAAGAAAAATATAAAGTAGTTAAAATTAGCTCCACATTTAGAAGCTGCAGTAATGCTTTAATAATAATCCTCTGATTATTCACTCATATTAAACACGTTCTGAAATAGGCCGTCCTGCACAAAGACTAGGTTACCTGAAGTTACGGTGCTGTAAGAATATTTTGATCCTAGTCATTTCAACTCTTAAGTTTTTATCGCAGCGCTCTTGCTTGTGATGGAGTATTTATTCTGATATTACTTTTTTTGGAACTTATTTCATCACTGCAACAAAATAAACTTTTCCTTAGTGCAGCTCATTAATCCACTGCACAGTGACACGTGCAGTAGCTATGATCACTCATAGCTCTGTTCTTCCTCGCTCATCCGTCATTTGCGAGGCTAAGTGCATTGGGAATGCCTCTCTACACAACATGGAAACTCAATAATTAGCTGCTGTAGCTAACAAGTCCCCATTATCCAGTGCGGGCTGCTAATGTAGCGTCAGTTGCCCGTCCGGCAGCCCCTGTAGAGCCGCGGCATAACACCGGGTTGCCGGGGTGGCTGTGTGACTGTCCAAAGGACGCATAGCAGTTAGCAGAGGAAGCCCACGGTCCGCCAGCGGCTAGTTCCCTTTTCTAACCGCTGCTCTGATAGTAACCTGTCACATTTCAGGCGCGCATTTGCGACCAGTTAAAGCGTAAACTCGAATTAAATAAGGGAAGCGTGAGTGCGCCGCTGCTGGTCAGCGAGGGTCAATTAAAGGAGTGTGGTACAATAATTCACGGACACACACCAGCGACATGCACACTCTGCAGAGTCCTTGCAAAACAAAACTTCCTTAACAACTTCAGGTATGTTCTGAAGTGATGGGAGCCACTGGCGCCTGGCCTCATTGATTTATACCCGCCTTTGGCAAGTGGCGGGTGGAAACTTTGGACCCTGTATAGAAGTGTGGTGGGCATCAAGCCACAAACCATCAAAGATGTTAAACCACAGATAGATTATCATCTTTTTATATACAAAAATATACATAAGCTAATAAACATGTCACACAAACCTCAACATGTTCTCTGGTGTTTACTTCTGTCAAAAAGTCCTTCAGAAACCTGTTTCTACGGACGGCACACACACACACACAGACTTTACCTGCAGTTATTGTGCAGCAAAGAATTGTCTCCTTGCCTCATCTTTGTCAGCCAGCCTGGAAGTGGCACCCCTGAATGGAATGCAGCCTCCGTTAATGTTAATCACACCTGGTTTGACAGGCGGTATCGTGTGCTGTGGAGACATTTAGCCCTGCACCTTCACCTTTCACACCTTGTGTCGGCTCAGCCCACACGCTGTCCAAAGGAGACTTTATAAAATGTTATTATAACTGTAAACTCAAACGGCCCGTCAGGCTCTGATCAGGAGTGGACTTCATATACTCAGGTGTAACGAGTGTTTCAGTTACCTGGAGGTCTCCTACAAACAACAAAGGGTCACTTTTTCAGAATATTAAAGTGAAGCAGTTTTGAGTCATTGTGAACAAACAACACAGGACCACACAGACTTTGTCAAAGTTATTATTGTAGAATACTTTGATGTATTTTTTTCTTTCATACAGACAAAAGGTGTTGGACTTAATTCCCATTAAATTCTCTTAGATTTCCATACAGATTTAGTCTACAGTATACAGGTGTGTTCTTTCTCATATATAGATATTTATTCGCTTAAATAACAGGCAGGTAACTCTTTAATATATTCAATAGTCTTTATGGATTTTTTTGTTCTTTTTTTTGTCTTTTTTCGTTTCAGCACAGTTAAGGCTGCATTTTCTGTCTGCAGAACAGCGCTGCGTTGTGCGAGAAGGGGACCGTTCCACACACAATATTTACAACAGTATGTATAATGAATAATGTAAAACCTTAGGTTCTTCCCATCCTAACATGGCAGTAAATACTGGGAGCAGATCTAAAAGAGCAGCCTGACAATGCACGGACGCACTGCACTTCTGCAGTCTCTAGCTCTGCAGCACCCTCCAGCTCTCCATCCTCCCTGGTCCCCACTTTGTCCTTCACATCATAAAGACGTTGGTCTGTATCTCCTGTCCTGTATTTACAGCGTGCTGTCTCTGGTCTTAAGAGACGAGAAGCTTCTCCACACCTCTGCACACGTCAGGGACTGTTCAGTGACAGAAAACACAGCCCTCAGAATATGCTCAGGAGAATGTGCAACTGTCTTTTCCATCAGTGGGAGCACCGGTGGAGAACTCAAAAATAATCAGAATCAGAGTCATAATAATAATAATATACAAGCGCTTCCATTTTGTTGTTCCTCTCTTTACAAAAAGCAAAAGGATTAAAAGAATGAAACATCCAAAATAAAAAACAAGTGTAACAGGAACATAGTACCTGTAAATCAAAGATGCACATGTGCACATTTGGGCGGTCTGTACAGTAGTGGTGCAGTTGTACAATTTATAATTTTGATAAATATAATATATTCTTTTTCACATTGTGTTTTGCCTTCTGTGAAACTGTCTCACAACATCATGAGGGGACGTGGCGGGACGGATGGACAGAGATGGAGCTGGACAGTCAAATTTACACCACTGGAGATTGTTCCTGTTTACTGTGTGTGTGTGTGTGTGTGTGTGTGTGTGTGTGTGTGTGTGTGTGTGTGTGCGTGTGTGTGTGTGTGTATACTGCAGAAAGCGTCGATAGCGCTGTGCTAAGAGGTGCTGAAATAGAACAGGTCAGACTTGAACAGGTGTGTGTGTGTGTGTGTGTGTGTGTGTGTGTGTGTGCGTGTATGTGTGTGTGTGTGAGAGAGAGAGAGGAGCAGAGCAGATGTGGAGAGGTCATAGCACACAGTAGTGACAGTAGCCTAAATGATTTACCAACACATAAAGAGTGACATTAATGATACCAAATGCATGCTTCAAAACAGACAGACCAATACGATGTCACCCCCCGCCCGCCCCCACAGGGCGAGGAGGGGGGGCGATGATGATGAGCAGTCAAGAAGACAGAGTTCTGTACAGGGAGGGGTGTTCTGAGAGGCCTGCGCGTCCTGGACCAGAAGCAGCAGGACTCAGGTGTTCTCTGCTCTGACAGGTGGAACATGGCAGTCTGTTGCATATCGTCTGCCCTCGCCTTCCTCTGGTGCTCGGACCAGGCGGTGACTCGGGGAGGTCAACAGGGGGACACCGCGGGGAGAGACGGGGGTGGGGGGGTCACGCTCTGAGGCAACATGAAGTCAGCGGTTCATCCGCACCTAGTGCATCATGGGACACAGGGGGGCGCTCTCACAGCCGCTCTGGAATGTGATGCAGCCGTTTGGAATGTTCGGAATGTTCTATGGAATGTTGGCGGAATGTGATGTCACGAGCGCTGCACCCGGCGTCACATGGGCGGCTGTTTGAAGGTCTGATTTTTTTTCTCTTTTGTTGTTGGGTGTGCTCACGATGTGCGTGTGATTCTACACGATGTGTCTTAAAGCAACAGCTCAACATTTTGGTCAAAAGCACATCTTCGTTTCCTTTGTGAGTTTGACGCTACTCTCTATTCAATGTGAAGCTGATGCCACTAGCTAGCTTAGCTTAGCTTAGCCTAGATACTGGGTTCTTTTTACATCAGTTCATACAAAGTACACACTTTGCATGTAGTACACACACAGTTGGGACGTAATACCTCCTCGTCACATTGCACCTTAAACTTTGACCCTCCTGCTCAGACTCTGTCAGTGCTCTTTGGGCAGAAACATGGGTGCAGTACGACGTCCTGGTATTTTCGGCATGCTGCATTATTAGGACACACTAAATCCTTGTATGGCATACTCGTTAATATTTTCTGAGATTTTCCAAAATGTCAAACTGTTCCTTTAAGGTGTCATCTGACCGTACATCCTGATGATGAGGCGTGCACAGTGTTGGACACATGGCGTGATCGTAAGCTCTCAGAGGTCGTACCTGATAGATCTGAGCAGCTGTGGGCCTAAAGCTAAAACTGAACACTGGCGTTAAACACGGGCCTGATGCACGATTGGTGACACAACCCGACATCCAACAGATCAAACGTAACATCTGTTTGTGCACAATACTGATGAGACGAGCCGATGGCACGTGAGCGGGTGTGAGGTGAGTGTAGGTCAGTCTTAAAGGGCCATCGCCTGTGCATCGTGTGTCTGATGGCATTTAAAGGGTTAATGCTTCACAAGCATTCAGCTTTTTTCCAACAAAAGCTGAGACACACACACACACACACACACACACACACACACACACACACCGACGAGTAAGCAGAAGGGACGAGGGGAGACCATGTGAGACAACGAAACAAGCGAATGGACGGAGGAACAGCGAGAGAGAAGCTGACGGGACGGAGGTGAGGAGGAAGAGGGGGACACCCCCGGGTGACGCCCACAGATATCACCCCCCCACACGGACTCATCAGTTCATCAACATGGCAGGAGGCTGTTAGTCCTGTATGGGGCTTATGTATGAATACATGAATACATCACAGGTAATGTGAGATCCCACTCGGGGGGGCACAGGTACAGCTCATGTGGACTCATGGGGGGCATTCAGGGGCCGGGCAGGTCAGGCTGATGACAGCGATGAACATGAAGAGTTCTGTGTTGTTCCCCCCCCGTTCACCATCAGGTTAAAGAGTTTCTCTGTTTGCACTTTGTTTCAGAAGAGACCAGACGACACGCGTGTCAGTAAACGGATGGAACGAGTGAGTGAGTGAACGAGTGAACGAGTGAACGAGTGAGTGAATGAGTGAGTGAGTGAGCACCTTTATGTTTAAATGCATGAGAGGATGAACTGAGGAAGTTAAAGCGTTGTTCTCGAGCAGAGGGGCTGCAGGTCGAAGCCAGATTAATGAGAGCGGGGGGGCGATGGTGCCACGGCAGGTAGGGAGGTATGTGCTGTGGTGGGGGGGGGGCGGGGGGGGGGGCAACAACGACAACACTGATGATGAACACCAATAGAAACAGAGAGAGCCTCCGGCCCGGACGTGGCCCGGGTCTGCTGAGGGGATGTGTCGTCTGTTTGGTTTTCCGTCCCCCCTCCCTTCAGCGAGAGCAGACCTGTGTGTGTGTGTGATGGGTGGGCACAGTCTTTGACAGATGGGGCGTCAGGTTGGAGGGTGGAGGGGGCAGGGGGTCAGGCTGAGAGGGCTGTAGGGGGGGCAAAGGGAGGGGAAGTCTCAGTGTTCTCAGGGAGCTGTTCATTGTCCACTCCCCCCGGCTCCTCCCTCGTCCTTCGCTCCCTCCTGGTCGTGTGTCGTAGGGAAGTTGGATGAAAATGTCATGTGTGAGTTCTCAGCCCTCTCCTCCTCCCCCCTTTCCTCCCCCTCCCTCCCTAGGACTCCTCCCCCCTTCTCCCCCCCCTCACCACGTTCAGCTCAGTTATAAGGAGGTCTCCACGCAGTAGAGGTGGGCCAGGTGGGGGGCGGGGGGTTTCAGCGGCCTGTCCCTGCCATGATGGTCGTGTAGGTGATGGTGGCGGGGGTGGTGGTGGGGGCTCCGGCTGCCGGGGGCTTTGTTGCTCTTTTTGTTGCTGTGGGAGGCTGTTGAACTGATGCTGCTGCTGCTACTGCTGTTGTTGTTGTTGTTTCTGTTGCAGGGGGTCACCGGGAGGCTGTACTGGCGGTAGGGGCGGGTGGGGCGGTTGCGGGTCGGGGGCTGGGGCTGGGTGGGAGGGGGTGGCGGCTTGCGGAGGGCCGGGTGCAGGTGCTGGTATCTGCTGAGCTCTGATTCGTCGTCCACGTCGGTGTCGTCGATCAGCGGGATGTTGTGGATGAGGTCGTTGATGAGGAACTCCGGGTGGGCCATGAAGTTGTGGATGGAGTTGCGGGATTCCGGTTTCTCCCGGCCCTCGTACAGCGAACTACGGAATGCTTTCACCACTCGCATCTGCCGGGAGGAAGGAAGACGAGGGAGAGACGACAAGAAAGAGAGAAGAGAAAGTCAGAGATGAACAGTGGAAAAAAAGAGACAAGGGAAACCCAGAGACAGACAGACCTGTGTCCTCCAGCAGACAGACAGACAGACAGACAGACACTCAGGGCCAGGTGGCTTCAAACTGATAACTTGTGCTGGTACCTCATTATTATTCTCATGTTCTATATTTAGAAACAAATGGTCTGAGGGCGTACATTTGGGAAATATGTTTTTAGTCTTTTTTAAGGGTTCGATGAGGAGATTTACAAAGCTGGAGCCACCAGCCAGTTAGCTTAGCTTAGCATTAAGACTGAAAGCAGGGGGAAACAGCTAGCGTAGCTTTGTCCAAAAGTAACGACCGACCAACACGTCTAAAGCTAAATAATTCACATCATTATCAGATGTCCTTTGTTTCACCTGTACACAGATCAAGTTTAGATTATCTTCTTATCTGTGGGACTATTTCTTGGCGTGGAGGAATGACTATCTGAAGTGTCACTGCTCCGGACTCCAGAGATACAAAGAGCTAAATAAGATGTTTAATCGCCGATACATAAAACTGATTACTTCATCTTTAAGCAGAAGCTGAACCTTAGAGGAGCCGTAGCTGTTTCCCCTCTTTGGACAGAGACAGGCGACCTGTGACCCCCTGCTTCAAGCCTTCATGATAAAGTGTGTTAATAACTCTCGGCAGGAATGTAAACAATTCCTTTAAAGCTAAAGAGAGAAAGCTCTGAGCCCAAACATCAAACAGAGCGTGCTCTTCATCTTAAGGATTATTAAAGCAAAGATAGGCTCGATCACTTTTACCACCCTGACATGAGAGACAGTCAACAAGTGGTCAAACGTGAAAAACCACCAGATGAGGTCGAGCTGATCGAGCTGGTAAGAACATTTATAACATACATGATTGTTTTCAGACAAATCTCTGGACAGATTTAAAAGTACTGCACTGAGTCGATATTAAGATGTTTTCACAGACCTTTTAGTTTGATCCCATTTGTAGAAATCGCAGCCTTTAAACTTTTATATATTTCTATAAACTTGGGAACCAAAATGTCTTAATCCAATCTGTGTGAGCAGAGCGTCCACCTGATCCTGTGCGCCTCCAACAGACAAAGGTGAGAAATCAAAAAGTGTTTCAGGATGAGTTGGCTGATGAATGTTTCTGTCAGTTCTCACACACCAGTCACACCTCACAGGACGAGTTCAGAAGCCACCATCACAAAGACCACGGAAGCTGCACACACTTCACATCATACGTGTGTGTGTGTGTTTGTGATGAAACAGTGTTTGTGTGTGTGTCAGACACTCGTAACCTCAGAACACTGCATGCACACACACACACACACACACAGATGAGGGTGGTCATTAGGCACAGATGGAGAAGAAGCAGGAACAGTGAGTGTGTTAGTTTAAAAACATAAGAAACAAGCAAGAATCTAAAGCAGTGACCACACACACACACACACACACACACACACACACACACACGCACACACAGATATAAGCATGCATGCTGAGTAAACCAACAGCCGAGCTGTTTCCACATCAGGCAGGTTGACGTCTGCATGCATCGGACAGCTGTCAATCATGGGTGCTGTTTGTTAAAAAGATCTGCATCATACACATGAGCTCATCTGTCAGCATCACAAACTTACACACACACACACACACACACACACACACAGATATGCGTGCACAGTGGAGTGCGGCCATGCAGCAGAAAGAGACAGACGAGAGCAGAGTGATGAAATGATGATGATGATGCTGATGATGAAGTTGCTGCAGGATATAAAAAAAAACAAGTCTTGCAGAACAGAAAGTGACATCACGTAGAATCAGCAGGTCAGAACAGAACGTGATTGGTTAGATCACTGGAAACAGAAGGTGATTGGTTCAAAGGCCGGAGCGAGGCCCGGGCGTCAGCGCGTCACACGTACAGAGGCAGCCAGGTCATGCTGAATCAGATCTCTGTCACTCTGTCTCTAGCGCACACACACACACACACACACACACAGCAGAGTGAGGTCTATGAGTGTACTTCAAGGTGCAGTATGCAGTTGATGGTGTGTGCGTGCATTAACACATTCCTTTGCCATGGCAGTTGGTCCATGCACCCCCCCACCACTGAGCCCAAACAGAGGGAGAGAAGCAGCATGAGCTCAGAGAACAGAGACAGTTCAGTGACAGGCAGCAGAGCCACACATAGAGACAGGTCGGCTCACAGACCAAGCTTCATGTCGACTGCAGCACCGCGGGGATCCAAACTGTGAGGATGAGCAGTGGATGGCCGGGCGGCGGAATGAGATCAGTGCTGCAGTCGGCCAGACAATGAGGAGTCTCTATATGTGACTCTGGCATATATGATAGACATACACACAGACAGACAGACAGACAGACAGACAGACAGACAGACGGTCAAGCAGTAGGTTCAGTGCTTATCTGTTTTTCCAAAGAGCCTGTCAGACAGCAGAAAAACACCTCATGCAGCCTGAGAAGGTTCCAGAATGTTACTTTCTCACTTGGTCAGCGCTCGGTTTGTTTTCATTTTGTCTCCATGGACAGAGTAAACTTTCGAGTATATAACGCCCACAGTGTGACCACAGAGGCCTGAAGGTCAATCATTTCTCTCACCCTCACCTCTCTCCCTGTCAGCTCTCTCAGCAGTGCTTGATGGAAAAACGATGATGGTTAAAGAAGGAAACAGGCGCTGGAAGGTAGAGAGGCTGCTGTGTGCAAAACAACTGCTGATGAGGAGGAAGGCAACAGAAACACAGGGAGAAGCTGTGAGGTTCATGACTGGTTAACTGCTCCTGATTCTCAGCAGCAGCCACCATTGAATGACCTAGTTCCAATCCATAGCGACGCCTCAGCATCACCTTCCTCAATTCAATGCAGGTTCTCTTCACAGGGTGTCCTCACAACACATTTAAGGAGCACAAACTGAAATCTGCTTTTTGGTCAGAAAGAACGTCAGCCAAGAATTGAGGAGCTGAGGATGGATTTGAGATTGTTCCCTTTATCTGTCCTGACCAACTTTCACTTTTATCTTCACTTCTTACTGTGACTACAGGATGATGAAACTGGTCTGAAATGAAAACAAACTGGATCCATAGGTAGGATCTAAAGATCCCAAGGGATCAACGAGGTCCAGCGCAGCTCAGGGGGGTGATGCATGAAGCAGAGACTTTTTGATATCTCAGTTTAATATTTGAACATGTTTGTTGGACTCTGATCAAAATTTTGGCTGTAAAAGTCAGAGAGGTGATGGTGCTGACGTCAGAACTTACGCACATCATACTGCAACAGGGCACAGTGCCAAGTCTGAGGTCTGGGCCTGCTTTGCAATGAACTTTGGGTAGTAGAGTACAGCAATGACCCTGAAGCTAACTGTAGAGGAGCAGCAGTGCAGAGGGGAGAGGTAAGACGCAGGCAACCATCTTTAGTTTGTGTTCTCATATCAGACCATCATCAGACTTTAGGCAATAAAAGGAAAGCACCTAAAGGATCAGGCTTTGGATCTTCTGTATTTGAGGTGTTGTCACCAAATCCTCATAAAAGACCAAGACCTGCAATGTTTCTTTATAATATTTCAGACTCTTCTACACTGACTTTGATCCTGTGATAGGATTCAAACGTTTGTTTGAACTTGATAAAAGTTTTTATCAGACCCGACTCCAACAGGAGGAAGTCGTGCTGACACTATGTTGGCAACGATGGAGAAACTTGGAGGGGGTTAGATAAGAGGAACGGCCTGCTCGATCTCAACCCGAGTGGTGTTTCCATTTTGGACTTCTGTGCTAGTCATGATCAGTTATTGGCCATAACCAAGCTCGAACAAAGGGTGATCCATAAGTGTAGGTGATGCCAGATCTGACGCCTTGTGTCTTGGACACTCAGCTGTCAGCTGAAAAACCTCAGCGTGTAGTGAGGGTGGACTGGGAAATTCTGGAAGAGGCTTCTGGGAGTTGTGGTCAGTCGGTGGCCAGCTGGTGCCTGAGGTGGCAGCCATCTAAGAATGTGTTGATGGACAGTGGCAGGGAAGGAAGCCATCAAGCGGAACTATGAGGCCTTTCAGGGAAGGTTAGACCAGGAGTCCCAGAAGCACAAGACAGGTACAGGATGACTAGAAGGCTGAGGCTTTTGTTGTTGCAGAAGCAAAAGCCTGGGTTTTGGAGGAGTTTGGGGAGGCTATGGAAAGGGACTTTGGCCTCCAGGAATTCTGGCAAAGTGTTAGATCAACTCAGGAAGGGAATGCAGGGTTTGCCTCAGGCAGCAAGGGAGGAAAACTGCTGACCAGACTGGGGATACAGGAGAAGAACACTGAGGTACTCATGTACTAAACTAATACATGCTCTGATAAGGAGGCAGAGTTTGAAAATCCAGGTGAAGTCTTATGTCCTTATGTCCTTGGCTGAGATCGCAGAGGTAGTCAAGAACTTCCTCAGTGGCAGGGCGCCACTTGGGTTGTATTGGCAAACATGCCCTTTCCATGTTGTGTGGAGCTCAGGGACAGTGCCTGTGGAATGGCAGACTGGAATGGTGGCTCTAACTATTGGGGTATCACACTACTCACCTTCCCGAGGAAAGCTTATTCCAGGGTGTTGGAAAGGAGGCTCCGGACAATTGTCGAACCTCAGATTCAGAAGGAACAATGCAGATTTGCTCTAGCCATGGAACAGTTGACCAACTTTCCCCTGTGGGAACTATGGGAATTTGCTCTTTTAGTCTACATGTGTTATGTGTATTTGGAGAGGGCCAACAATCAAGTCCCCCTGGAATACCTGTGGGGTACTGCGGGAATATGGGTTACCGAGGTGGTTGCTAAGAGCCATCCAGCTCCAGGATAACCAAAATGAGAGCTGTGCCCGTCTCAGCACAAAGTCCAAAACCTTAGTCTGCCAGGGTTGTCCTTTGTCATTGATTTTCCGGACAGGATGTCAGTGCACAGAGGGAGGAGAGTGTCGGGTTTGGAGACCTCATAACGCATCTTTTCACTTTGCAGATGATGTTGTTCTGTTGGCTTCATCAAACTGTGACCTCCAACAGGAAATGGGGCAGTTTGCAGCTGAGTATGACGGGAATGGGACAAGACTCAGCACCTCCAACTCTGAGGCCATGGTTCCTTCCTGTAAGATGGTGTACTACTCCCTCCGGGTGGGGAGCGAGTTACTGCTCAAGAGAAGGATTTCAAGTATTCGGGGGATTGTTTACAAGTGAGTTACCCTCACTGATGGATAGTGAGATTGGTGCAGTGCAGCAGGTTGGGAGGGGATGCATTGAACAGTCATGTTAAAGAGGGACCCTGAAGGCAAAGATTTCAATTTACAAGGTGATCTACGTTACAACCCTCACCTATGGTCATATGCTTTGAGTAGTAGCCGAAAGAATGAGATCACAGATGAAAGTTCCCAGAAAGATTTTCCTCCACAGGGTGGCTGGACTCAACCTTAGAGACAGGGTAAAGAGCTCAGACATCCGAAGGGAGCTCGGAGTAGAGCCAGTACTGCTTCGCACTGAAAGGAGCCAGTTGACGTGTGTCGGGCATTTGATTAGGTTGTCTCCTTGGCGCTTTCCTTCTGAGGTTTTCTGGGCATGTCCAACTGGGATGAGATCCTGGGCTAGACCCAGAGCTCGCAGGAGGTATTATTTATCTTATCTGGTTGAGGACCCCTTCGGATCCCCCAGGAGGACCTGCTGGGGAGAGGGACTTCTGGGTTAACTTGTCTAGTCTGCTGCCACTTGCTACCCGGCCCCAGGTAAGATATAGAAAATAGTAGGATGGATAGATGAATCCACATGGGGTTCTCTAGTGAGTCGAAATAAACTACAATTTGTGTTCATGGTAAAAAACGAACAGTCACCAAATGCGACAGTGTGACTCGTTGATAGACCGGAGGAACTTTTTCATAGAAAACAGTAAGAAGACCCCGCCCCTTTATCTTGTGCATGACTGGAGCTTTAGTTTACGCTTCCAGCACGAGAGGAACCTGCCTCAGCTGCACTTTGGGTTGACTGCTGATCAGCAGAACACTTGAAACTGAGATGATGAACATGCTAAACATTAAGCTTGCTAGCTCGGCATGCTGACCTTATGCATCAGCTCCAGACAATGTTGTGTGTAAGTACAGCCTCACAGAGCTGCTAGCATGGCTGCTGATTCTTTGTGTTGTTCAAAGGTGCAGCTCTCTGACACCAGGGACAGAGTTCTATCAGGGATTCAAAAAGCGAGTAGTGCTGGGCGGTAGACCGTATTTATGGATTCACATGTGGATTTTTACTACACCTTCTACAACAGTATTTCATTTTTTTGTTGTTAAACATAATAATTGAATATCATACTGTAATTGTAATGCAAGCCATTAAACAATAATAAATAATAATTGTCACACAGCACTGTCACTAACCATAAGTAGAAACCCCCGTCCAGTTGTTGGCGAGCATAATTAATTAACCATTGGGCCGTATTTACACGATCTAAGGCGCGCACGGCGCTACGTGATATCACCGCATGTTGAACTTCTTTTCTTCCACGGCGCCCCTGCCAACGCAAAACAACTCAGATCACTGTACGATACGTGTCGACGCACAGACTGATGTTAAGATGATGACGTTTTTACGACCCTGAGTCAAACGAAACTTTTATCATTAATTTAAAACAGCATCAATAACATGGACAACTTTAAAAACACTGTGATATTGAGTTTTGGTCATATCGGCCAGCACTACTAGCTGGTAGGACACGTTCATTGTTGGTTTTGGGCTTCATGGAAAACAGAAAACGTCAGAATAACAAAAACAAGTCCTTCAGGTAAAAACAGGTCGGATATATTTTTCTATGGCTTGAAGTTTTTATTGACACGTACTTTATTTCTTGTGGACAACACCCTGACAGCGAACAGGAACCTCTATTATCCAGCTGCAGGCGCCTCCACGCACCATGAAGTCACATTAAACTCAGAGTTAAAGCTTGCTCCTTCACATTCCCTCCTTTCCCATTTGTTTGTCCAAATCGATCTGCTTTTCTTCAGGAACTGAGCCAGGTGAGGACGACTTAAAAATGCAAATATGTGTTTGCTGAACAGATTTGGACACAACAAGTTCTCATGAAGGGAAAAGAACAGAAAGAGCCGCAATGAGCTGGCAGTGGTGGTCTGAACCCTCGCTCCATACTTTGACTCGAGATCCCTCCTTCAGCTCCTCTGTCACATGTTACAAGTCTTCTCTATCAGGCAGCCAATGTTGCAGCTCAGATAACATATATATAGCTTTATATATATATATATATAAGTGATGGAGAGAGGGGTGTGTTTCCAAAGTACTTAAATAAAAGCTCAGGTAACTTCTAGTGTCCTAGTGTGCAGGAAGATCACAACAATGAGGCGTCAGCAGCACTGACTCTCTCTGGCTCTCTGTATCTACACCTACAGGTGATGGAGCAACGTGGGCAGGAAGCAGCGTGGAATGGAAGGAGGGAAGGATGGACAAGAGGGAGCAAGGAAGGGAAGGAGAAGCAACTGAGAAGACGGATAAAGACAACACACATGCACACATACACACACACACACACACACACACACACACACAAACTCACTCGCACACTGACAGAGAAACACACAGGAGTCAAACTACGGCTGTCGTATATGTGAGCAAATGCACACACTCGCTAACACACACACACGCCGAACTGACACACAAAGAAATCAGGAGAAAAGATGAGGAGTGGACGCTACTCTAGTGAGGAGATGGGAGGATGACAAAAAGGGGATGAGGAAAAGGACAAAGTAAAGATAAAAAAATGACCTACTAAAGAAATCTTATCGTATGCTACACAAGAGCCGGTATTTAGATCTGCTACAATCTAAATACTTCTACAAAAGAAGACGTCTACTCATGAAGAACAATAAGAAAACATTTCACAGAGTGTCTCTGCACACAGGGAACCTGTAATATCTCATAAATACAAGAGAAAGAGGAGAGAACTGTGATGGAGAGAGAGAGGAAGGCAAAACAGAGAAAAATCAGGACTTTTCATCAGGGGGGCCAAACGTGTGACGTCGGAGCTGGAAATACTGTTACAGAAATAACCAACAATAGCAGCACCGGACAAAAGTGAGAGGATGAAGGAGAGAGAAAGAAAGAGGGAGAGGGAACTTTTCTTTTGACTGTAGTCTTGGAAACAGCAGCAGTGTGTGATGGGGCTTTTATACTCGAAGGTTTACAGTTTAGAGAAGCCGTATGGAAGCCGTTTGGTCATGAGAATGAATCTATGGCAGTGAAATCTAATCATTTTCTACAGTGTAATCACAGAATCATTGAGCAACACTTTATTCTCTTAAGAGAAAAGAAACGACACCTTTTACAGCAGGTTCATCCACAGTAACCACGCTTGACCTCATTCACAAACAGGAAGTAACAGGCGGTGCGGGAGGAGCTGCTGCTTCCTCTCTGAACTCCAGGATCCGTCCGCAAATCAAACTTATATCTTTAAATCTTCTTTTAAACACTTTGAGTCTTTATAAACTGCTGCTGCTGTCAGGACGCCTCGGACAGAGAGAGAGCAGCGAGCCCCCTCCCGCACCGACCAACACTCAACAATAAAACACACTCTGGACTGGGACCGGGACTGGATTTGGACCAGACCAGCGGATCAGACCAGAAGAACACAGCCGGTCAGGACTGGGTGCTGTTTGAAGGAGAATAAGAGAAAAGAAAAGAGGAGACATTGCACACACACGAGCAGCGAGCGAGCCGGAGGGGGACACAACCAGAGAGTCAAATACTGCAGTCCACGTGCCGTGCAGCAGTGTGTGTGTGTGTGTGTGTGTGTGTGTGTGTGTGTGTGTGAGAGAGAGAGAGAGAGAGACTGGAGTGTTTGCAGGTATACCTGTGAATGTGTGTGTGTGTGTGTGTGTGTGTGAGTGTTAATGTGTGTACATGCGTTCGGCGGACTCACTCCCGGGGGCTGGGCTGGTATTGGCTGTAGCGGTGGAGAGAGCTACGTGAGAGGGGGTAGAGATAGTGTTTACGTCGTGGAGCTGACTGAGCACGGAGGAGCGCCGCCTCACCGCTCCCTGAAACGAACCGCTTCGCTTGAACGTGCTCACTACCTCCATCTGCAGGACAGAGACAAAACAGCAGCACTCAGTGAGGGCAGGAAGGGCCGGTCTGAGCGTGTGTGTTTGTGTGCATGTGTCTTTGTGTGTGTGTTTTTGAAACTACCTAAGACTCTATGTCACCAGTTCGTCCTGCGTCACACAGAGCTGTGTGTGTGTGTGATGCTCTCTCTCTGTGTAAACTCTCTAAGCTGTGACCTGCAGTGTCTCCTGCAGCAGAGCTCAGCCTGACTGTAGCTTCACACACACATCGTTCGGTTGTTCTCATCATCCGTTAATGAACAGACTCTAAACTTTGCTGCTGCACGGTTGCACCAGACTTCCTGCAGAGTTTCAAAGTAAAGTTACCTGACTGTTGATCAGTTGTCACGCTGACCATCAGAACGTTACACTTAAAAATGTGGACAACTAGAGAGAGCTGAAATATACTGGCCCTCTAATGACTAAAATCTACTCAGACAGGCCTACACGTAGCTCCAGCGGGCGGTGACAGAGCTGGCTGACGTCTGCTACGTCGTGCAAAACCAAGAAGTACTGAGTTTGTCGGGCGTCCTGTTTCCTGTCGCAGCAGAAATGATACAAACTGCATTTTAATCCCGTTATTGGCGAGTGTGCATCATTAATATGCATAACAACTACTTTAAGGAGGATACTGACAAACAACAATCGTTTGTGTGTGTGTGTGTGTGTGTGTGTGTGTGTGTGTGTGTGTGTGCACTCAGACCAAACCCTCTCAGTAGAAAGTGAGCACTTTATGCAGAGACAGGCACTTAAGCAGAGAGTCTGGCTCTCTAACAGCAGCGTGTTGTTCATGTTGATGCTGTTCTGCTGTCTTACTGTCCGTCCTCACACCCAGCAGTGTGATAATCAATCAATGAGACACATCGAGCAAGTGAACAGCCTGTCTACTGAGCATCAGCCAGTGTAAACACTCTCACACACACCGGTGACGCTGCAGCGACACACACTCACAGCATTCATCCTCTCTTATGATCTAAAACATCACACATCGTCTCGAGGTTTGATCAGAACAGTTTGCTGTGTTAGAGGAAAGAAACTGGAATCATTATGTTTGGCACAAGTCAGAAGAACAGAACAGACAGGATGAGAGAGAGAGAGAGACAGAGAGAGAGAGACAGACAGGTAAGAACAGAAACAGTTTAAACTTTACTAAAGCTGCTCTAACACAGCACAGTAAGTGTGTGAGGCCGTGATGCTGTCAGTTTGTTTCGTCCGTGTGTTAAACATTCAGCACGTATGTTCATGTTCTTTCTCTACGTTTCACTGAAAGTCTCTGAAAAACTAACCGGGTGTCACGAGCCTGTGAAGCTTCTGGTGGAGGTGTTGTGGTGTCTGTGTGTGTGTGTGTGTGTGTGTGCGTGTGTTCCTGTGAAAGAGGTCTCGTTATGGTTTGCTGCGGTGGTCCGGTCTGACAGTACCTGGGTCTGGATGCGGTTGAGGCCTCTGAACCAGAGGATCTGTCCGCGGCGCAGCTCTCTCTCAGCGCAGTCGATCTCCTCCTCATCCTCGGCCAGCTCCTCCCCTTCCTCCTCCCCGGGCTCCAGCCCAAGCCCCGCCTCCTTTAGGCATGGCAGCCGCTCCGTCGGCACCGTGGCAATCACCTGGAAGCCATGTTTGTTACACTCTCATCTGACGTGAGTATGGACTTACACTGATCAGCCGTGAGCATCTCATCAGATCATTCTAGACTATTTGAGAGTATCTATCAGAGTGACAATGTTTTCTCACCCTGCATTCATGTTGTGTCAGAATAACTGGTTACAGCTTTGCAAAATTCACAAGAACTTTAGGTCAGAGGAACAACTCGGACGTCTAATTAGCAGAAACATGGTGGACTAAAGTAATATTTGATCGCTTCCTGTGTGCACATGGGTCCATATTGTTTGCAGATTTGACTTTAAGCTCATTAACAAACTGAAGTCAGGAGACATATTTCCAAACTCCTGAGCTGTGACCATCGAGGAGCAGGTGAATGCAGAGTGCGGAGAGAAACCTCCACCTGCTCTGTGTGCGGAGGTAAATCAGGCCTTCCAGCCTCCACCTGCTCAGCGTCTGACTCAGCAGGCTGAGAGCTGCTTACCTGCCCCCAGAGCAGCTCTCCAACTCCCACGAACAGACACCAGAGCCACTGCTCCACGTTGAGAGGGGCACAGCTGAAGGGCTTCCCTCCCCACTGCACGATCACGATCTGCAGCAGAGACACAGGGGGGGGGGGGGTCGTTAATTTCACACATCGCATACAAACAAAGAGTGGAGGGAAAAACCAGCAGAGCAACATCAGCTCCTCCAACCAAAGGCTGCACGGTCAAAAACAACAGAGAGATGTGTCAACACGTCTGCCTTCTTATCAGGCATCAGCACTGTTCTCCTGCTCCGTGTGCACACACAGCAGTCTGTGCACGAGGACTCAGTGTTTCATGAGGTATAACTAACCCTAAATGGCATCCTTATACAATCTGTGTTGGCTAACATAACTCAAACATGTTAGCTAACATCTTCTGGGCGGACGTTTAAAGGAGTGAAATCTTAGACTTCATTGGGTCCAAATTCAAAGAATGACGTCTCTGCTGGGTCACTCTCAGGGTTAAGGATTAGTGCATTAACGTCAAAGTGTTAAGATTTGTTCTCTTCTCACAAATTATCTATTTACATTTAGTATTAATGGATGCGTGTTGCAGTATAATTTGCTGCAGAGAGTTAGAGGTCATTAACAGAGGGAAACAACTAGCCTGGCTCTGCTGTAGCCAACTAAACCCACATACCAGAGCCGCTAACGTTCACATTAACGTGTATCTTGTTTGTTTGATCCGAACAAAGCTGAAGTGTAAAATGACAGCTTGTGTTTTTATCAACGTTCTCCAGCTCGATGTTTTCTTTAGATGGCTCATTCAGGACACATTTCAAAGGCTTGTATGTTGTCAGCAGTTCTTTTCCAGCTCAAATAAACCCATGTGTGTTTCCGGAGTGAAACCACCAACGATGACCTACTGATGTTAAACTTCTTGAAGCCTTGGCCGTGAGGACAGGACACATTTTCCTGACTTATGAATTTTTCCACCATGGCTGAACAAACCTCCATTTAGAGTCCTTCCTTTTACCATTTGCAAAGATGCCAAAACCACTTTCTTACAATGCTAGTGAACACAGGACGCTAACATTGGGATGTTCTGAAGCTACACGTTAGCTGTGTCCCAATCCAGCTGCTGCATCCTTTGAGGGACATATTTGAAGGCCGATTCGTCACAGCAGTGCGTCGGTGACAAATGTGTCCTCCTTTTCCCGGGCCACAGCGGATCCATCGGGTGCATCGTTCGTGGCCCGACATATCCCCAGATTCATTGCAAGCCAATTCAAACAAGATGGCAGACTCTTACGCGGTCGAGGAATGAACTTGAAATGTAAAAGTTTGTGGTTTCAACTCAGTCAAATAGCTAGAGATACACGCGCTCAAACAAAGGGGCCTTGAAGCTACTTATCTTTAAAATAACAGGTTAAGTTATATGGAGTTAGTTAGTTATGATAGCTAGTTATCCAGCCAGCTACCTGTTGCTAGGCAACAAGAGTGGCTTTTGGAGAAAAAGGTTAATTTAACGTCTACACAGGCAGTAACGCAGCATGAGCTCTGCAGGCTGCAGGAAACTACATGTTGTTGTCTGTGACATGCAGAACATACAGCGTACTGCAGATCATTTTCAGTGTAAGAACACTCAGTGATGTCATTAACACAGCATTGTCTACTTTATTGAGGTTTGCTATATTAGCTTAAATTAGCAATATTAGCTAACATTAGCTAGTGTTGACAGCAGACCTACTGAGGCTGAAGGCTGGACTTTGTTTTAGTGCTTGTGAAGGAGACGACTCCTCCTCACATCGGCTGCGACTTCACACGAGAGCACAAATACATCAGCCCGTAAAAAACAGCTTTCTTACCTTCAGGTGGCTTCATTGTTTTGATCACAGAATAACAGCATTAAAAATGAGAAGCTTCTTTAGAGACACGTTTATTAGGAATCTTCAGACTCATAAGCCAAAGTTCAGGACCACGTCTACCTTTTCACAAACCTTTTTAATCTGTCTTTATTTAGAATATAACAAACAGTCATAGTTTGGTTTTACTTTGAAGCCTTAGATTGCACAGAGATGCAATCCAACCCTGCAGTTTGTCTCTGTTTGAAAATGACACATTTAGCGAGGCTGCTCGTGGTTAACTCAGCTCTGTGGCCCGTTTCCAGCCTGCCTCTCTAATCTTGGACTTCAGTAACACCTCCTGTAGTCGATCTACTCCCTCAGTGGATGTAGTGACAGCATTTTAAATAGCAACATGATCATTTAATCGTGGAACAAGGCTTATCAGAGTGACACTCTCATCCTGACACCAAACTGCAGCGTCATAAATCTCAGTGGGAGTACGATGCAGAGTATCACGTACAGTAATATCATCTTTCTTCTTCACTTATCTCTGTTTTCACCTCTCTCAGCTGTCTCCAGCCTGCAGCTCTCTCATCTCCTCTTCTCCCTCTGAACTGTGTCTTCATCACTGCCTCCCCCCCTCCAGCTCTCTCTCTTGTTCCTCCCCAGAGCTCCTCTGACTCCTCTCCCTCCTCCTCTCTCCATCTCTCTGTCTTTGTTTGCTCGTCTGTGTTTTTGTGTACTCACTATTCCCCGCTCAGTGCATTTCTTCTCATTCAACAAACAGTCCTCCCTGCTGTTTGAGAAAGTCTGGATGTTAAATCTGGACTTTGTCCTCTCTCTCCTCAGATCTCTGCAGCTTTGTAGCCTGAACTCAGTCATACTGACGCTTTTACATGACAGAAAACATGACAGAAAACATCGAAACATCAAGTTTGACGACTCCACTGCTTGTAAAAATGAGAAGTCTGTGAGTAAGTGCTCCTCCTCCTCTCCTGATTTATTCCCTCAGTAAACATGTTCCTCATGAGTTTATGGTCTCAAAGTTTCAAGTGTTCTTCAACACAGCGTGATGTTCATTTAGTCACTGATGCTACCATTGAGAGTCACACAGAGCAGGAAGAGGGGAGGGGTTAGGGCGGGGCTACCTGTGATTGACAGCTCATTACAACAAAGACCGGTTTGGTTGTGCTAAAAGACACTCTGAGGAGTCGGCTGTTCACTTAGTAGATTTTGTTTAAAGGCTTTATTAAGCTAGCCAAAATTAGCATCCCAATTAATATCACAAATAACATGCTTTATTGATGCACCATGCTAACCCAGCAAGCGCTACAGTTAGCAGCTAACCCAGCAAGCGCTACAGTCAGCAGCTAACCCAGCAAGCGCTACAGTCAGCAGCTAACCCAGCAAGCCCTTCAGTTAGCAGCTAACCCAGCAAGCCCTTCAGTTAGCAGCTAACCCAGCAAGCGCTACAGTCAGCAGCTAACCCAGCAAGCGCTACAGTCAGCAGCTAACCCAGCAAGCGCTACAGTTAGCAGCTACCCCCTCGCTCCTCTCCAGCTCCACCTTCTCCTCCAAATTAGTCACATTAGTCGCTCCAGAAAAAAAGACATGATGGCGGCCGCCAAAACGCCAAATTGGAGTCTTGAAAACAGTGGTCCAAATGGTGATGCCAGAGGTCAGAGGTGGACAGTAACAAAGTTAATGTACTTACTTAATTTCATGTTTTAAGTATCTGTTCTTTACTTGTTACTTTTACTCGACTACATCTGAAAGACAAATATGGTCCTTGTGACTCCGCTACATCTCAATCAATGTTCTCGTTACTCTGAAGTCAGCTGATGAATTTTCTTTTCTTTTCTAAAATCCCAAAGACAACAAACTGTGTTTGTGTCGTTCTGCGTGTGGTTTGTCTCAGTGGTGTTGCCGTACCTGTACCTCGCGCGTCTCCATGGTTAAACGCAGAGCAAACGTCACTCAGGCGGTTCATGTAGTGGTGGTGATGATGGCTACGGCAGAGAAGGAGGATGATTCTCCACCTGAGCACCCACGGCCTCAAGTCTACGTTTGAGGTTTTGTAATGAAGAATGATTCGTATGCTCGCTCTGTTTCCCGCGCAAACGTCATCCCAGCCGATTATCACCTGAGTTTAACGTGTAAATAATGTCTTCTAACGTAACGTAGCAGAATGTACACACACATGCTCTTGACTGCACTCATGCTTTGTGAAAATATGTTTTTTTAAAAAGTACTTTAAATTCTGAAGTACTTTTAAAAGCAACTCAAGTAATAATCTGACTGAGCAACTTTCACTTGTATGAGAGCAATGTTTGACGAGGAGGAGGATCGATACTTTGACTCCAGTGACGTAGTTGTGTAGCTTATAAAGTATTAAACCTGTAGGCTACTTCATGTCTTCCCTCTCTCGTTTCTTTCCTGAACGCCATCGAAGAAGGCAAAAAGTAACAACAAGTAAAAATAAAATGAAATATTTTTTAACTTCACCTGCACGGCGAAGGTTCCCAGCACGATGGTGCAGAAGATGGGGTTGGCGAATATGCCGTCAAAGACGTTCCTCTCCCCGTGGATCTTACGGGCGTTGATCTCGTTGAACAGCTGCATGAGGACGAAGGTGTTGAAGATGATGGTGTAGTGCTCGGAGGGAGGGGAGTGCAGTGGAGCGTTACGGCCGCTGTCGATGTTAAACATGCGCTCGCCTGGAGGAGAGAGAGGAGGAGGAAGAGGAGGGAGAGAGAGGAGGTAAGAGAGGACAAGACAGAGGAAGAGAGAGAGGAGATGAGAGAGAAAAGGAAAGCAAAGGAGGAAGAAGATTAGAGAGGAGAGGAGGAAGAGAAGGAGGAGGAAGAAGAAGAGGAGAGTAAGGACAAGGGAGCGATAGAGGAGGAGGAGGATGAAGAGGAGAAAGAGGTGGAGAGAGAGGAAGAAAAGCAAGAGAGAGAGGGGAGGAAGAGAGAGGGGAGGACAGAGAGGAGGAGAGAGGAGGAGGAGGAGAGAGGGGAGGACAGAGAGGAGGAGAGAGGAGGAGGAGAGAGGAGGAGGAAGAAGGAAGATAAAAAAGTGTTTGATCTGCTGCAGAGCAAAAACGGTTACACTGAAGCTGCTGCGGCCTAACCTGTGTGTGTGTGTGTGTGTGTGTGTGTGTGTGTGCGTGTGCATGTGCGTGCGTGTGTATACCTATGAACAGCAGGGTGAAGATGATGACCAGCTGGTACACTCCATGGCCCAGGATGTTCTTCATCATGGTCAGGGAGATGAGCGGGTTGTTGCGGCCGTAGGGTTTGCGCAGCAGCAGCGCCTCGGTGGGCGGCTCGGTGGCCAGAGCCAGAGAGGCGAACGTGTCCATGATCAGATTGACCCACAGCATCTGCACCGCCTTCAGAGGAGAGTCCTGCACACACATCACAACCAGAGAGCCAGTCAGGGACCAGGCTGAGACCAGTCCGGCTTCACTCACAGACTCAGGTGATGGTGGAAGGCGTCTTCCCTTCTTTTTACACAGCCCCAAAATAAACAGTTTTTTCTGGAAACTAAAATGTGTACCTGAGTGATGCAGGCCCCGGTGAAGGCCACGATGACGGCCACCACGTTGACGGTGAGCTGGAACTGCAGGAACTTGGAGATGCTGTCGTAGACGTTTCGTCCCCACATCACGGCCTTCACGATGCTGCTGAAGTTGTCATCAGTCAGGATGATGTCAGACGCCTCTTTCGCCACGTCTGTCCCCGCGATACCCTGAGACACAGTGAGGACGGGACACGAAGGACATGATTCATGCAAGCATTCATGCATCCAAAGTCTTTCAGTGTTGTGCTGCTGTCCTGCCTGCAGTGCTCACACTGAGCCCGAGGAAGAGCTGGGCGGAATTACACACTCACTATTCAAAGGAAACAATTTATTCATAGTTTCTAATTTAACTATTTATGTTTTACAGGAGGAATCCTGATGAAATACCTAAAATATGAAATGATGAAGTGTAATTGTTGAAAACATAGTGAGAACATGTAAGAACAGCATGATGAAAAAGCTGTCAGGTTACCATTGCGAAGCCCACATCAGCCTTCTTCAAAGCTGGACCGTCATTGGTTCCATCTCCTGTCACCGCGACGACCTGCCTCTGTTCAATGACGCTGCTGTCGATGATTCCTGCACACAGAGAGGGAGGACAAACAGGCTGTCAGTCTGTGATTGAATAATTATAAGTAAAATGAGTAATACTAAAGTAGGGCCTCACCTTTAACCAGCGTGTGTTTGTCCGTTGGCGAGGATCGAGCCAACACGCGGAGTTTGGGCCAGATTTTGTCGATGCGTTCCTGTTCAATCTGATCAGTCGGAGAGAAAGGAGGAGAGAGGGTGAGAGGATGAATAACACAACAGTTAACTCTCCTCTTCTTTCACCAGGTGTCGCTGTTAATCCAGAGAGTTTCACTACACACACGCTGTGTTGGAGGTCATTTAAACCTTTTTAAACCTTATTTTGACATATTTTGGAGTTTAAATAAATAAGGTACAAAGAGTGTGTGAGTGTCTCAAGTAGATGTGTTCATCCTGCAGCAGTGAAACAGGCTGTAATGGCTGCAAAATAATCCTTGATGGGTCAAAGGTCGTCCACTAAAAGTTCTTGTTGTTTCACTGACAGGCTCAGATTGTTCTTCTAAGTGTGTGACAACATGACAGAAAGGATCCCTACAGAGATAGACCTTTTTGTTAGAGGAAGAGGATTTCTTGTTCCTAGAAAGAGCTCTCACATTGCTTTCTAAACACACACAAAGGTCACCAGGTGTTTTTCGGTCCTGCTCCAACATTAGAATCTAATTAAAGGCCCTCTCTGCTGTTTCAGCTCGGTCTGATGGTGCCTGTTAATTCTGTTAAGGCCTGTCTGACCTCATTTCTAACATCTGCTCATTTAATTGTCTTGTTGGTGTTATTAATGTAAGTTTGGCGTTTGTGGAGTTAAATGTGTTTCCACACTACATTATGTTCGGTTGATAGTGTAATATTAGACATGTATTGTTGCTGTTTCTGATTTCTTTGTCTGGAACATTTGCACAATGAAGACGGACCAGCATTCAGAACATGACACAGAGTAAAAACCTCAGGTCTGATCAGAGCGTCCTGGTGAATAATTTACTTATTGCATTATAAAAAAAAGTTACCAGTGAAATTAGTTATTCAGTTAGCTACAACTATTTTGTTTACTAATAAATCTTTTTAATCATTAAAGTTAAAACCCAAATAAAGTCTAACATCCACTTCTGAAAGCATGTGCAGTGTTTCTGTGTCAAACAAACATCGAGCAGTTTGTACAGGTCGCCCAAACGACTGTTTGATGATGATAATTATTAGTTACAGCTCCAAACACTCAAATATCACCTCATGAAAACTCATGAACGTGAAGCACAAGCTCATCACAAGTCAGAGTGACCTTCAGGTGCATCAGTTCACATGTCACTGCTGAGGGACCGAGATGTGTTTACGATGCTTTACAATATGTGAAGATTTAACGGCTGCAGTGTATAAGAAATGTCCTTCATGTCTGATGAATGAAAACACTTTTAGGAAGGAGCCTTTTTGTCTGTGACAGATTTTAATTTGATTCAAGAGACAAAGTTCTTTAAAATCATGTTTTTGTCTGACAAATGTTTTAGTGTCGAAACTGTATTTTTAGTTTTTGTGGACTGGGAACATGTATGTGCATTATACATACACGTACACATACACGTACACATACACGTACACGTACACGTACATGTACACATACACACATACACATACACATACATATACACACACACACACACACACATACATAACCCCGTCAATGCTTGTCTTGTTGTATGAAAACAGGATAATATGGACTGACTGTATTAACTGCAGCTGAATCTGACTGACAGGAGATATGAGAGGCCTGATGAAAGCAGCTCTGTCACATCAGACACTTTGTTAACTCCTGTCTTTATTTCAGAGAGTTTAGCCATCACTGAACCCTCCTGAGACCCCGACTCACCTCTCCTTTCTCGTTCCTGATTCGTCGGTTGAAGTCTTTGCCCTCCAGACAGATGAAGTCGTCCCCGGGGTGGATGATGCCACATTTAGCAGCGATGGCCCTGGCTGTGTTGATGTTATCACCGGTCACCATCCGCACCGTGATGCCGGCACGCTGACACTTACGGATGGCATCAGGTACCTTCAGAGGGGACAACACACTGCCAATCACCTTTAAAGTTCAGGCTGTAATCACATACACATTATAGACGGCTCTAACGGCCCCGTACCTCAGGTCTCACGGGGTCCTCGATCCCCACCACAGTGATGCAGGTCAGCTCCGTCACTATGTCCGCCTCGCTCTCCCAGTCTGGCTCCGGATTGGCCGGCAGGTCACGGTACGCGATGCAGATGGTCCTCAAGCCCTCACATGCCATTGGCTCAATCACCTGTCAATCAATCATCAACAGCTTTGGTTAAGAAGAGATCCACAAACAACTTTAATTTACAAAAACTTCATGTGATAAAAATGGTCTGAAACTTCCTGCACACGGTCTGAAGTTCCTGTGCGACCTTGTGAGTACCTCTGTGGGAATGTTTCTGACACGGCTGAGGGGGAAAGACCCCCGGCCCGCCGCAGACAGCAGAGGGAAGGCAGCGTGACGGAGACAGGAGGTGACATTAAGACGCCAAAATGCAAACTGAACAAGTGAGCTGGAATAAAGTTGTGTAAGGAGCAGAGTTATTTTTCTCTGGGCACAAGCTGTGTTCATCATGAGCCCGATTTAGGTCAGTCAGCCTGTCAGTCAGAGAGACGACGCTCTGCCTCTACTGTAAGAGCACAAACATGCATGTGATACAACCAGACTGGGCCTATAACAGCCCTTTTGGCTTAAAGGAACTCAGCACATTTACTTGAAGTACATGATAATCTCCACATAAAGATTCAGCTTGTCCTGCCGGCCTGAGCTCCTCCGGCCGGTTGCAGCTCCTTGTTTGCATTTCTTTCAAAGAGACAGTTTCCCCTCCGAGCTTCTCAAAGGGTTTCATTAAGTTTAGTTTTCGGCTCACATCAGATCAAGCCTACTGCACAAAGCCTTGATGTTCTGTCTGAATAAGATGCAGAAACTGTTGTGCATGTTTTCATCTCCTCGGCCTCTTCTCTCGTCTTAATCAAAAAACAACTAAAGACTGAAGAGAACTGCTCTGCTTTTAACTCGAGCCAAACAGTACGATCAAATCACTCCTATTTTAGCATCACTACATCGCTTTAATGTTGGTTGCAGGAGGGATTTTTGAGTGTTTGTTTTGTGTCTCACAGACATCCTTTAAGGGCCTTCAAATGATATCTCAGACCTTTTGATGCTTTTTGAACCTTTGCATCGTTTCAGATCTTGATCTAGATGGTTCATGGCTGCAGGTGCTCATGAGCTGCAACTGAGCTGCGCTAACCTGTTAACGTGGACGCTACGAGGAAACAAAGAGGTTCTGCTAACCCCAGCATGCAGTGTTAGCCAGTGTTAGCAGGGCTGGCCGTTTCACCTGTGCTTCCATTCTAATCAGCTCTACATTTATTGTGTCAATCATCTTCATCTTTGCTGGAAAGCATTTAAGTGTATTTAAAAAAATGTTTAACTTTTAAACGACTGTTGAAGTACTTTGGGGTATTTAGTTATTAGTTGTGATTTTAAAAAGACACAATCAGCATCTGAAGTATCTATTCCACCAGGATGATCCACTTACATTCCTTTCAGAACGATAGATTGAAGAGAGCCATCCAGTCTCACCTGTTTGACCATCTCGTCTCTGTCACGAGGGCGGAAGCTGCGCGACTCTCCACTGGCCTCCAGGATGTAGGAGCACCTGGAGAGAGACGAAGGACAGAAAATAGATACTTTCTCTTTCTTGTCTCTTTTTGTTCACAGGATCTAATGTCATCCCAAACCACCTCCACCTGTCACTCACTTCTTCAGCATGATCTCAGAGGCTCCTTTGCTGTAGAGGCGGAAGGATCCGTCCGGCAGCTTGATCACCGTGCTCATGGATTTACGCACCGAGTTGAACGTATACACCTGAGAGAGAGAGAGAGAGAGAGAGAGAGAGAGAGAGAGGAGAGAGTGAGAGAGAGAGAGGTGTATGTTATAGGAGGGTTTACACCTGCATCAGAGAATTAAACGATGATGTTGACTGGATCTAGAATCACTGTTAAACTAAGAGAATCATCTCGTCTCCTGTCGTTTGTAAAGAGCGTGTAGTTTGTGTCAAACATATCCAGAGATGAATAAGTGATGCTTTGAGTCTCAGGGAGTTTAAACCTGTTTTTAAGAACATGTAGCTCCTTCCTCGACTTCACTCAGAGCAGATAATGACAGAGAGCACGTGTCACTCTGTGTAACAACATAAATCTCTGTGTTTTCTTCTTTTTTATGGGGTCAAAGTGTTAGAAGTTAAAAAATGACTGTAAAACTGATCAAACAGGTAGAAAACGTCAGAAACACGCAGTGCAGCAAAGGAACTTAACTTTTTATTGTTTTGGACTCATTCTAATGAACTTGATTGTTTTTATACACAATCTTAAATCAGACTTTTAAATGGCCTTCAAGGTTTGATTTCAGCTTCCAACAGAGGGAAGCAAACTGCTCCATTTCAACTTAAAGCAGCTTCAAGTCTCACTACACCGGCTCAAGTTATTTCTTATGCCTAAAATGAAGAAAGTGGGAAGAAACTCAAACTAAGAGTAGGTTTTGATTCTTTAAATGATCGCCAAGGAAAAACGTGTAGAGACAACAGTTTGAAGTGTTGTTTTTGACATGCATGAGCCCTCTTTCATCGGTCTTCTCCTGGTGTGCTTCATGTCGGTGTCTCCCTCGTACATACAATGAATTCTTAAGGTGATTCCTCCTTAAATACGTCAAATAAATCGAATCAAATTCATCATCCTGAAGTTTTCTGCAGCGCCACCAGCAGTTAAAAGTTTGTCTTGTTTTCCATCTGTACTAAAGCTCGGAGCGTCTTACGTGCAGAGTTATGACGGAACATATCCCAACATGTGTGTTTCTTGTGCACTAACAACACAACACAGACTGAGAGCCACTACATCAACAGAAGTGCAGGAGACTGAATATTCTGACCTGAGTGTGACGAGATTCAGTGTGAGCTGCAAACTGTGGCAACAACTTAGAACTTGTGAATGCACTTTAATGTGCACTGTAACTGTAACTGTAATGTGCACTGTGACTGTATCTGTAATGTGCACTGTAACTGTAATGTGCACTGTGACTGTATCTGTAATGTGCACTGTAACTGTAATGTGCACTGGAACTGTAATGTGCACTGTGACTGTATCTGTAATGTGCACTGTAACTGTAATGTGCACTGGAACTGTAATGTGCACTGTGACTGTAACTGTAATGTGCACTGTATCTGTAATGTGCACTGTAACTGTAACTGTAATGTGCACTGCAACTGTATCTGTAATGTGCACTGTAACTGTATCTGTAATGTGCACTGTATCTGTATCTGTAATGTGCACTGTGACTGTAACCTTAATGTGCACTGTAACTGTATCTGTAATGTGCACTGTAACTGTAATGTGCACTGCAACTGTAATGTGCACTGTAACTGTAACTGTAATGTGCACTGTAACTGTATCTGTAACGTGCACTGTATCTGTATCTGTAATGTGCACTCTAACTGTAACTGTAATGTGCACTGTGACTGTAACTGTAATGTGCACTGTATCTGTAATGTGCACTGTGACTGTATCTGTAATGTGCACTGTAACTGTAACTGTAATGTGCACTGTGACTGTAACTGTAATGTGCACTGTATCTGTATCTGTAATGTGCACTCTAACTGTATCTGTAATGTGCACTGTATCTGTAACTGTAATGTGCACTGTATCTGTATCTGTAATGTGCACTGTAACTGTATCTGTAATGTGCACTGTAACTGTATCTGTAACGTGCACTGTATCTGTATCTGTAATGTGCACTGTAACTGTATCCGTAACGTGCACTGTAACTGTATCTGTAATGTGCACTGTATCTGTATCTGTAATGTGCACTGTAACTGTAACTGTAATGTGCACTGTAACTGTAATGTACACTGTAACTGTAACTGTAATGTGCACTGTATCTGTATCTGTAATGTGCACTGTAATGTGCACTGTAACTGTAACTGTAATGTGCACTGTAACTGTAATGTGCACTGTAACTGTAACTGTAATGTGCACTGTATCTGTATCTGTAATGTGCACTGTAATGTGCACTGTAACTGTAACTGTAACTGTAATGTGCACTGTATCTGTAACTGTAATGTGCACTGTAACTGTATCTGTATCCCATTTTAAAGTCTTTCATTTCTTATGTTTTATTGTGTTTTGCACTATTTTGGGGGGTTTCATAGTCGACTGTGTTTACGATTCTGGTATTTTTCTTTGTCGATGTAAAGCAGTTTGAATTCATCTGTTAGAAATGTGCTTAATAAATAAAGTTGCGTTGCCAACTTCTGCAACCTTGTCTGCAAATGAAATGACTTTACATGGGATCCTGACACTAAGGGTGAGAATCCAACATAATGTAAAGGAGTCTTACAAATTAAAACATGAATATGAAGAGCTTCAGCGCAAACAAGATGCCCTCAGTTGGATAAGTCGAAACAAACTGTGGTTTCCTTCAGTTAACGCTGCAGACGGGAACTTTGATATCACTATAAAATAACTTCAAGTTGTGGAGCAGGGTTCCCACCTTGTACAGTCTCTCCTCAGGGATCTGCTCTCTGACGGGGGCGTAGTCCTGCTGCAGGTCTAATACAAATCCCAGCAGGCCACACTCCGTCTTGTTGCCCACCTGTTTAGCCAGACCCCCCTCCACATCAGGCGGCTGACAGAGAGAGAGAGAGAGGTGGTCGAATAGAGAGGACAGGGGCAAGAGGAAGGCAACAAGGACGAGAATTAAAACATGACCTACGTAAGGTAGAGAATAGAGGATAAAAGAACAGAGCCAGAAAACGGCTCTCTGCTAAACAACAGCATCTCTGTGTGACTCACTAAGATCTTGGAGGTGTAGGCGCTGTTGATGGCGATAGCGTTGACTAAGAGATCCAGAGTCCGGGGGTTGATCTGTCCGTGGTCCGGGATCACACGGTGGTGCACGTCACCTGAGCAACAACCCTCTGACTTTAATACACATATATTATAATCTCTGTACATGCGGCCTACATGATATCTACATCCACTGCTTGGCCAAGATGAGATAATATGGACAGATCATGATATGTGGACACATTTCTGGATGGTTATTCTCCCATCTGTGAGCTGGAATAGAAACAGCTAGCAATAGATGAGGGGCTTTTTGTTTTTTCTATCAATTTTAAGTGTGAATAAAGTCGTCGCCCAATCTGAAAAGAACATTTTTCCAGTCAATGTAATGTAATGTAAATTAAAATGTAGTACTGATTTATGGAACTGATGCTGATTCATGTTAAAACTTTATATAAACTCCTCAGAGGATTAAAAAAGAAAGCAGCTACAACAACAACATAAAGGCTAACAAGATGTTTATAAAAAGTAAAGTAAGATGATTTAATCAACTGTGTATGTCACATTAAGAGTCTTTGGAAAGAGCAGGATAAATGCCGGCCATATTCTTAAAAAAGATCACTTTAGAGAGCTTTATATTTTTATATTTGCTCTTCACTCACCTACAAACGTCTGCACCACAGTCATGCGGTTGGTGGTGAGGGTGCCGGTCTTGTCGGAGCAGATGGCTGTGGCGTTTCCCATCGTCTCACACGCATCCAGGTGGCGTACGAGATTGTTGTCCTTCATCATTTTCTATATATGAGAGTGATGGAGAGCAGGCGGGGTGTGATAGAGGGACGGATGGAAGGGTGGGACAGGAGGGAATGATGATTTATCGAAGGAAGCTCGTGGTAAATAACATACTGAGGAAAATTCACTTCATTAATCGGTTAACCGATTCAGGCAAGACTTAAGTAAAAGTAATAGGACTACAGAACAGACTAGAAAGCTTTGTCAAATAGATTGGTGCTAAAGTGGTTTCAAACTTCACAACAGAAACATTTTAGTCAGTTGGTGTTGATGCATTTGAGCAAACTAAAGATGTGTGAGTTCCCCAAGGCTCAATCCTGGGTCCTCCTCAATTTTACATGCTTCTTAAGGCTTCATTACTCAAAACAATAACTGAAAGTATCAACTTTTATGGTGAAAACCAAAAAGCAAGTCACAACTCTTGTTGCACAACAGTTTGGGTTCAGCTCCAGCACCAAAACTTCCTGGTTATGGCAAACAGGCCCTAGTTTCAGTATAAATATGGAACTGTACTAACGTGTATATCTTGTGCTAATAAAAATAACAAACTAAAAGTTTGGATTTGTTTTACTCATCCATTGCCCCAAACTGCCACCCAGGGAACCATCTGCCTCTATACACTACAACTTTTCAAAGCCTTTGTTTACTGACAGACAGAAAAATAAGAAATACGTGTCCATGTACAAGAATCGAGAAAATATAATTTTGTGACTGTTTCAAAAACTGCAGTGAGAGCAGCTTAGTGTATGTAGAGCCCATAGCTCATAAAGCTAACGTGGTAAACACTGGTTAATAACTAAGGACGACTCAGGAGAGCAGCATCAACATATTGACTTACTCTGCTCTCATTTTGATTTGACACCTGGACGGACGACAGTCACTCTTTACGGAGATTTTAGTGAAGAAATCAAAGTGAGCATGTAAAACTGAGGCGAGAAAAAAAGGATTTTTAAAGGGGAGGGGAACCTGCCCTGCACAGATCTCCTATCGTTATTACTCAGGTCTGATTATCACACACCTCCTTCTGCAGTGTTCACTCTGTAACCTGGTTGTTGTCTCTGTTCACACAGCGCCCACATTTCCATCTGTTAAGCATTCATTAAAGTGTAAGTGTGTCTGTACCTTGACGGAGTAAGCTAGAGAGATGGTGACAGCGAGCGGTAAGCCCTCTGGGACAGCCACGACCAGCACAGTGACTCCGATGATGAAGAACTTGACAAAGTACTGGATGTAGACCGGAGTGCACTCTGTCAGCCACGTGCGACCTGAAACACACACACATCATACTGCATGTTAAGACCAACAAATAGAGTGAGTCAGACTCAGACAGCCTGGGATAGATCAGAGAAGCTTTCTTTAAGCATTGTGTTTGTTTTTAACGAAACATTCATCTGCATGTTCAGGTAAAACTTCTAACTACCTCTGTGCATCTCGCTCATCTCACCTCACTGTTAAATCTAGCTTGCTTCAAGGACCAAAAAGACACCTGAAGACATCTGCCACCCTGCAGCGTCTTTTTAAGTAAATACTAGTCATCTATGTTGGTTTTTTTCAATAATATAAATGCATATTTTATTGTCCTTTAAGGACTAGATTTAATGTTAGCATAGCTCAAAGCTCGGTATGGTTTAAGGTCATGTTAGCAATTAGCCTGGCGTGCTACATATTTTTAAAATTAACTGACGTTAAACCTCTGATCCTTCTAAAATATAATTTATAATTTCTTACGACACATTAACACACTGACTCATTCAGCTAACATTTAACATAGTTTTATATCAATTTCAGCTCCATGCAAAGCAAACACAGGTGATGTATCCAAGATGAGGCTCTTGTTCTTTAGCAACATATTGTGATTCATGAAATCCAAGTTCTACTAAGCCAGACATGATGCAGAATTTAGCAAGCTGCCGCAGTGATACATGAGGTGATCAGGTCTGTTAGGTTTAAATCTGTCAGCGTTAAGTAACATGTTCACTAAAATTCGACTTGACTTCAACTGACGACATCGTGATTCTAATAAAACAAAAGGAATAAACTGTGACTTTGAACCAACTGCAATCTTAAGTAAACAACTGAAAGTTCATTTAAAATTCTTGTCAGTCAAAAGAGCAACATGGAAGACACCGACAAGAGTGACATGTATCAGGAAGTAAACAATATGTGTGTGTGTGTGTGTGTTTGTGTGTGTTGTTTACACACCTTCAACCACAAACGTGTTGATGACAAAGTACAGCACCAGAATGATGACAGTGATGGCCGACATCACCAAACCTGTGGGGAGATTCAGAGACAGTTTATCAGTCACCTTTCATTTATATTCCTGATCTGCACGTTTTAGATCCTCTTTGACCCATCTGCCTTTTTATGAGCAGAACTAAAACATCACTTTGATCCTGACTCTTCATACAAGTGTCACATAACTCTCAGAACTAACTTTTCATACTCACTTTACATCACTGCAACAAAGCTCTGTGCTACTTATGGGTGCAGAATCTCGTCTGTGTGTCGTTTCTACTGCAGACAGTTCCTGAACAACAGCTTCCCCGCTCAGGTGTGACAGTTGTTTACCTGCTTTGCCGATTTGAACAGCCAGTTTGGTCAGTTTGCCCTGCAGCACGCTCTTCTCTTTCTTCGGGACACTGGTCTTCTTCTTCTCTCGGTCCTCCACCTCGCCTCCCTCCGCACTCTTTAGAGGCTGCATTTCCATGGCAACACCCCCATCCTGCTTCTTGGCTAAAACACACAAAAACAAACACTCAGTGCAGCTCTGCATCTGAGATCGAGTTAACTCATCTTTACAGGCGTCATTTTAGTTTGAAAACATGTGACTAGCTGGGAATCAGATTTATTGACAACACAAATAAAAAATACAAATACAAAAGGAATTCATTTTACTGATATTCCCCTAAATAATACACCTTTTTAAGTGTTTTCAGCTTGTGTGTGTGTCTGTGACTGAGATATATATTAGTCATACGTAACACAAAACAGTGAGTGACCTTGTTCGTTCCTCCATGTTTCAGATATGTACCTGTACAAAGGTTGTAGATGTGATTCAAACATGTCACTAAAGACTGAATCAGGCTGCACGATCGGACCTTAAGCCTGATATCTGTCCCTGCTTCGAATCCATAGCTACACTAACAGCTCTGACATTGAAACAATGGAGGACACTGAGCTTGATGCTAGTCGGCAGCTAGCTGCGACAGCCTGTTGGCTTGCACATGAAGCTAAAGCTTGAATGCACAGTGGCATAGAAACCCTGCAGCCAGCCAGCCAGCACTTTGGCAGCAGGGACACATCAGAGTACAAGTTTGAATACTCACAACAATGAAGGCCATTCACAAAGGCTAACATGGAGACTCAGCTTAGATTAACACACAGATAAATCTGGCTTTTTTACCTACAAATAAAGAACCTATTTTGTGCAATCTTTTCCTTTTGTTTGGCTGTATTTTGAACCCTTTGTTTACCTGATAGAAATCCATTTATTTCTTTATTATCTGAGAACTTTAAAGAACATGGTATCTGTCCGAGGTGCTGAAATATGTGCTAATATAGATAATATGAAAGGTGTTTTTTGATTTACATGCAAACATTAGACATTCTTAATATGTGAGAGAAAGAGCCCCATGTCTGTTAAAACAGTGTTCAACAGCACAGTGAGTCCTCGACGTAACGTCACATCACTTTGGCTTTTGTAGAAACTATTCCCCTGCTCATCCCACGTCCAAACCAAACCTAACACACACTAACATGGTGTTAGTTTTTACCTTTGTTCTGATTGTTCTCTACAGCTCCATCAGGCTGTTTACCTGAGAGAAAGAGAAGGTGAGTTAGACAGAGTAAGATAAAGACAAACAGTGATGAAAAAGCAAAGTGATCACATGTGTCAGCAACAGTTTCTGATCTGAGGACAGCAAAGACACACGTCCAGAAACAGAGAAGCACAGAGAAACAATACTAAAGGGAAGAGTGATGGAGGTTCACACAGCTTCATACACTGGGTCAGAAGACTGAGAGACACTTCTATGAGTCCATCAGAGGTCACTGTCACTGCACCGAGTACTGGGGTCCATTCATTGGCTGAGGGAAGGAGCGGGGCGGGGCACACAACTTAATGCTCACATACCATTGGTCACTGTGCTGAAACTGGCTTCTGTGGAGGTGGGACACTGAGGACTGTCCTCTGTTTGGGGGGATGTGTGAGGAGGGGACACATGAGGGGATTCGGTAAAAAAGGGGAAACAAAAGAGAGCAACAAGCGAAGAATAAAAAACTCAGACGTAAATGTGTTGTGTTTTAAAAGAATGTAAAAAAATGAACTGAAAATAACCTCAATCGAAAACTGAGAGACAGATCAAAGAGAGAAGCAAACAGCCCCACAGCAAACCCACATCGCATCAGGAAAACTAACAAGTTCTGGCATTTGTAGAAGTCGTATGAATAATGTATGAGCTCCAGTAAATGACTGTCTGAATGATCCAGCCCACAGAGGCTGCTGCAGACTGCATTACCTCCTAACAGCACTTTAAAACAGAGCAGTATTTCTTCATAAAATAAGCTCATTTGTTTCTGTCCGTTTCTGCATTCCAGGATTTGTTCCCCTTTTTAAGAAGCCAACAATCCTTCTGAAACATTCCCCTGCAGAGTGAGGCTGCAGCGGTGGAAGAGCACGGATGGATGCTCTGTAATGACATTAACCTTAAGTGCTTCTGAAAGTCCGTGCAGCCTCTGTTGTTGTCTGCAGCTCCGCTCTGACTGCAGGGAACATCCAAAACACATTTCAGCATCGACTAATGCTTCATGCTTTGACCAACCAACACTCTTCCCTGAATCTCCCCAGCTCCCCCGCTCTCCCTCGCTCTCTCAATAATTGATTCAGTGTGATTCAGACTCTCTCCCTCAGATTAAGGGAGGGAGGGGAGGCGAAACGGGGAAGAGCAAAGGGAAACATCAGGAAAGTGAAAAAAGGGCACGAAAGAGGGGTAAACATGAGACCAAGACAGAGAAAGATGGAGAGCATGGGAGAGAGAGAGAGAGAGAGAGAGAGAGAGAGAGAGAGGGCACAAGAGTGTGAGAGATGGGGAGAGAGAGGAGAAAGGGGGAGAGAGAGGGGGAGAGAGAGAGAGGGAAAAGGGAGGGATGGAAAGGATGTGGGCTAAATTATCGATGATGTTAAACTGGTGTGTTTCCTGTTGGAGCTCTTATCTCAAATCAGTTAGGCACCCAACTAATTCTGCGCGCGCACACACACACACACAGACACACACAAACACACACACACACACACACACACACACACACACACACACACACACACACACACACACACACACACACACACAGGCTGTAATGTGTGAGCATGGACGGATTATGAGACAGACCCCCAGACAGAAAGAGACACAAAACTACCATGACAGTGTCGTTCAGAGTTCAGTCTCTCAGTGGTTGTTTTGTTTGTCTTTGTGGTTGTTTTGTGTCTCTCTGTAGTTGTGTTGTGTCTCTCTGAGGTTGTGTTGTGTCTCTCTGTAGTTGTGTTGTGTCTCTCTGTGGTTGTGTTGTGTCTCTCTGTAGTTGTGTTGTGTCTCTCTGTGGTTGTGTTGTGTCTCTCTGAGGTTGTTTTGTGTCTCTCTGTGGTTGTGTTGTGTCTCTCTGTAGTTGTGTTGTGTCTCTCTGTGGTTGTGTTGTGTCTCTCTGAGGTTGTTTTGTGTCTCTCTGAGGTTGTGTTGTGTCTCTCTGTAGTTGTTTTGTGTCTCTCTGTAGTTGTGTTGTGTCTCTCTGTGGTTGTTTTGTGTCTCAGTGGTTGTGTTGTGTCTCTCTGAGGTTGTGTTGTGTCTCTCAGTGGCTGTGTTGTGTCTCTCTGTAGTTGTGTTGTGTCTCTCAGTGGCTGTGTTGTGTCTCTCTGTAGTTGTGTTGTGTCTCTCTGAGGTTGTGTTGTGTCTCTCAGTGGTTGTTTTGTGTCTCTCTGTAGTTGTGTTGTGTCTCTCTGTGGTTGTGTTGTGTCTCTCTGTGGTTGTGTTGTGTCTCTCTGTAGTTGTGTTGTGTCTCTCTGAGGTTGTGTTGTGTCTCTCTGTAGTTGTGTTGTGTCTCTCTGTAGTTGTGTTGTGTCTCTCTGAGGTTGTGTTGTGTCTCTCAGTGGTTGTGTTGTGTCTCTCTGTAGTTGTGTTGTGTCTCTCTGAGCTTGTGTTGTGTCTCTCTGTAGTTGTGTTGTGTCTCTCAGTGGTTGTTTTGTGTCTCTCAGTGGTTGTGTTGTGTCTCTCTGTAGTTGTGTTGTGTCTCTCTGTGGTTGTTTTGTGTCTCTCTGAGGTTGTTTTGTGTCTCTCTGAGGTTGTGTTGTGTCTCTCTGTAGTTGTGTTGTGTCTCTCAGTGGTTGTTTTGTGTCTCTCTGTGGTTGTTTAGTGTCTCTCTGAGGTTGTGTTGTGTCTCTCTGTAGTTGTGTTGTGTCTCTCTGAGGTTGTGTTGTGTCTCTCAGTGGTTGTTTTGTGTCTCTCTGTAGTTGTGTTGTGTCTCTCTGTGGTTGTGTTGTGTCTCTCTGAGGTTGTGTTGTGTCTCTCTGTAGTTGTGTTGTGTCTCTCTGAGGTTGTGTTGTGTCTCTCTGTAGTTGTGTTGTGTCTCTCTGAGGTTGTGTTGTGTCTCTCTGTAGTTGTGTTGTGTCTCTCAGTGGTTGTGTTGTGTCTCTCTGTAGTTGTGTTGTGTCTCTCTGTAGTTGTGTTGTGTCTCTCAGTGGTTGTGTTGTGTCTCTCTGTAGTTGTGTTGTGTCTCTCTGTAGTTGTGTTGTGTCTCTCAGTGGTTGTTTTGTGTCTCTCTGAGGTTGTGTTGTGTCTCTCTGTAGTTGTGTTGTGTCTCTCAGTGGTTGTGTTGTGTCTCTCTGTGGTTGTGTTGTGTCTCTCTGTAGTTGTTTTGTGTCTCTCTGTGGTTGTGTTGTGTCTCTCTGTGGTTGTTTTGTGTCTCTCTGTGGTTGTGTTGTGTCTCTCTGTAGTTGTTTTGTGTCTCTCTGTGGTTGTGTTGTGTCTCTCTGTAGTTGTTTTGTGTCTCTCTGTGGTTGTGTTGTGTCTCTCTGTAGTTGTGTTGTGTCTCTCTGTAGTTGTGTTGTGTCTCTCTGAGGTTGTGTTGTGTCTCTCAGTGGTTGTTTTGTGTCTCTCTGTGGTTGTGTTGTGTCTCTCTGTAGTTGTGTTGTGTCTCTCTGTAGTTGTGTTGTGTCTCTCTGTGGTTGTGTTGTGTCTCTCAGTGGTTGTGTTGTGTCTCTCTGTAGTTGTGTTGTGTCTCTCTGTAGTTGTGTTGTGTCTCTCAGTGGTTGTGTTGTGTCTCTCTGAGGTTGTTTTGTGTCTCTCTGTAGTTGTGTTGTGTCTCTCTGTAGTTGTGTTGTGTCTCTCAGTGGTTGTGTTGTGTCTCTCTGTAGTTGTGTTGTGTCTCTCTGTGGTTGTGTTGTGTCTCTCAGTGGTTGTGTTGTGTCTCTCTGTAGTTGTGTTGTGTCTCTCTGTAGTTGTGTTGTGTCTCTCTGTAGTTGTGTTGTGTCTCTCAGTGGTTGTTTTGTGTCTCTCTGTAGTTGTGTTGTGTCTCTCTGAGGTTGTGTTGTGTCTCTCAGTGGTTGTTTTGTGTCTCTCTGTGGTTGTGTTGTGTCTCTCTGTAGTTGTGTTGTGTCTCTCAGTGGTTGTGTTGTGTCTCTCAGTGGTTGTTTTGTGTCTCTCTGTAGTTGTGTTGTGTCTCTCTGAGGTTGTGTTGTGTCTCTCAGTGGTTGTGTTGTGTCTCTCTGTAGTTGTGTCTCTCTGTGGTTGTGTTGTGTCTCTCTGAGGTTGTGTTGTGTCTCTCTGTAGTTGTGTTGTGTCTCTCAGTGGTTGTGTTGTGTCTCTCTGTAGTTGTGTTGTGTCTCTCTGTAGTTGTTTCGTGTCTCTCTGTGGTTGTGTTGTGTCTCTCTGAGGTTGTTTTGTGTCTCTCAGTGGTTGTGTTGTGTCTCTCTGTGGTTGTTTCGTGTCTCTCTGAGGTTGTGTTATGTCTCTCTGTAGTTGTGTTGTGTCTCTCAGTGGTTGTGTTGTGTCTCTCTGTAGTTGTTTTGTGTCTCTCAGTGGTTGTTTTGTGTCTCTCTGTAGTTGTGTTGTGTCTCTCTGTAGTTGTGTTGTGTCTCTCTGTGGTTGTGTTGTGTCTCTCTGAGGTTGTGTTGTGTCTCTCTGTAGTTGTGTTGTGTCTCTCAGTGGTTGTGTTGTGTCTCTCTGTAGTTGTTTCGTGTCTCTCTGAGGTTGTGTTGTGTCTCTCAGTGGCTGTGTTGTGTCTCTCTGAGGTTGTTTTGTGTCTCTCTGTGGTTGTTTTGTGTCTCTCTGTAGTTGTGTTGTGTCTCTCTGAGGTTGTTTTGTGTCTCTCTGTAGTTGTGTTGTGTCTCTCTGTGGTTGTTTTGTGTCTCTCTGTAGTTGTGTTGTGTCTCTCTGTAGTTGTTTCGTGTCTCTCTGTGGTTGTTTTGTGTCTCTCTGAGGTTGTTTTGTGTCTCTCTGTGGTTGTTTTGTGTCTCTCTGTAGTTGTGTTGTGTCTCTCTGTGGTTGTTTTGTGTCTCTCTGTAGTTGTGTTGTGTCTCTCTGTAGTTGTTTCGTGTCTCTCTGTGGTTGTGTTGTGTCTCTCTGAGGTTGTTTTGTGTCTCTCTGTAGTTGTGTTGTGTCTCTCAGTGGTTGTGTTGTGTCTCTCTGTAGTTGTGTTGTGTCTCTCTGTAGTTGTGTTGTGTCTCTCTGTGGTTGTGTTGTGTCTCTCTGAGGTTGTGTTGTGTCTCTCTGTAGTTGTGTTGTGTCTCTCAGTGGTTGTGTTGTGTCTCTCTGTAGTTGTTTTGTGTCTCTCTGTGGTTGTGTTGTGTCTCTCTGTGGTTGTGTTGTGTCTCTCTGAGGTTGTGTTGTGTCTCTCTGTAGTTGTGTTGTGTCTCTCAGTGGTTGTTTTGTGTCTCTCTGTGGTCGTGTTGTGTCTCTCTGAGGTTGTGTTATGTCTCTCTGTAGTTGTGTTGTGTCTCTCAGTGGTTGTGTTGTGTCTCTCTGTAGTTTTTTTGTGTCTCTCAGTGGTTGTTTTGTGTCTCTCTGTAGTTGTGTTGTGTCTCTCTGTAGTTGTGTTGTGTCTCTCTGTGGTTGTGTTGTGTCTCTCTGAGGTTGTGTTGTGTCTCTCTGTAGTTGTGTTGTGTCTCTCAGTGGTTGTGTTGTGTCTCTCTGTAGTTGTGTTGTGTCTCTCTGTAGTTGTTTCGTGTCTCTCTGTGGTTGTTTTGTGTCTCTCTGAGGTTGTTTTGTGTCTCTCAGTGGTTGTTTTGTGTCTCTCTGTAGTTGTGTTGTGTCTCTCTGAGGTTGTGTTGTGTCTCTCTGAGGTTGTTTTGTGTCTCTCTGAGGTTGTGTTGTGTCTCTCTGTGGTTGTGTTGTGTCTCTCTGTGGTTGTGTTGTGTCTCTCTGAGGTTGTGTTGTGTCTCTCTGTAGTTGTGTTGTGTCTCTCAGTGGTTGTGTTGTGTCTCTCTGAGGTTGTTTTGTGTCTCTCTGAGGTTGTTTTGTGTCTCTCTGAGGTTGTGTTGTGTCTCTCTGTGGTTGTGTTGTGTCTCTCTGAGGTTGTGTTGTGTCTCTCTGTAGTTGTGTTGTGTCTCTCAGTGGTTGTGTTGTGTCTCTCAGTGGTTGTGTTGTGTCTCTCAGTGGTTGTGTTGTGTCTCTCTGTAGTTGTGTTGTGTCTCTCAGTGGTTGTGTTGTGTCTCTCTGTAGTTGTTTTGTGTCTCTCAGTGGTTGTTTTGTGTCTCTCTGTAGTTGTGTTGTGTCTCTCTGTAGTTGTGTTGTGTCTCTCTGTGGTTGTGTTGTGTCTCTCTGAGGTTGTGTTGTGTCTCTCTGTAGTTGTGTTGTGTCTCTCAGTGGTTGTGTTGTGTCTCTCTGTAGTTGTTTCGTGTCTCTCTGAGGTTGTGTTGTGTCTCTCAGTGGCTGTGTTGTGTCTCTCTGAGGTTGTTTTGTGTCTCTCTGTGGTTGTTTTGTGTCTCTCTGTAGTTGTGTTGTGTCTCTCTGAGGTTGTTTTGTGTCTCTCTGTAGTTGTGTTGTGTCTCTCTGTGGTTGTTTTGTGTCTCTCTGTAGTTGTGTTGTGTCTCTCTGTAGTTGTTTCGTGTCTCTCTGTGGTTGTTTTGTGTCTCTCTGTAGTTGTGTTGTGTCTCTCTGAGGTTGTTTTGTGTCTCTCTGTAGTTGTGTTGTGTCTCTCAGTGGTTGTGTTGTGTCTCTCTGTAGTTGTGTTGTGTCTCTCTGTAGTTGTGTTGTGTCTCTCTGTGGTTGTGTTGTGTCTCTCTGAGGTTGTGTTGTGTCTCTCTGTAGTTGTGTTGTGTCTCTCAGTGGTTGTGTTGTGTCTCTCTGTAGTTGTTTTGTGTCTCTCTGTGGTTGTGTTGTGTCTCTCTGTGGTTGTGTTGTGTCTCTCTGAGGTTGTGTTGTGTCTCTCTGTAGTTGTGTTGTGTCTCTCAGTGGTTGTTTTGTGTCTCTCTGTGGTCGTGTTGTGTCTCTCTGAGGTTGTGTTATGTCTCTCTGTAGTTGTGTTGTGTCTCTCAGTGGTTGTGTTGTGTCTCTCTGTAGTTTTTTTGTGTCTCTCAGTGGTTGTTTTGTGTCTCTCTGTAGTTGTGTTGTGTCTCTCTGTAGTTGTGTTGTGTCTCTCTGTGGTTGTGTTGTGTCTCTCTGAGGTTGTGTTGTGTCTCTCTGTAGTTGTGTTGTGTCTCTCAGTGGTTGTGTTGTGTCTCTCTGTAGTTGTGTTGTGTCTCTCTGTAGTTGTTTCGTGTCTCTCTGTGGTTGTTTTGTGTCTCTCTGAGGTTGTTTTGTGTCTCTCAGTGGTTGTTTTGTGTCTCTCTGTAGTTGTGTTGTGTCTCTCTGAGGTTGTGTTGTGTCTCTCTGAGGTTGTTTTGTGTCTCTCTGAGGTTGTGTTGTGTCTCTCTGTGGTTGTGTTGTGTCTCTCTGTGGTTGTGTTGTGTCTCTCTGAGGTTGTGTTGTGTCTCTCTGTAGTTGTGTTGTGTCTCTCAGTGGTTGTGTTGTGTCTCTCTGAGGTTGTTTTGTGTCTCTCTGAGGTTGTTTTGTGTCTCTCTGAGGTTGTGTTGTGTCTCTCTGTGGTTGTGTTGTGTCTCTCTGAGGTTGTGTTGTGTCTCTCTGTAGTTGTGTTGTGTCTCTCTGTAGTTGTTTTGTGTCTCTCTGTGGTTGTGTTGTGTCTCTCTGTGGTTGTGTTGTGTCTCTCTGTGGTTGTTTTGTGTCTCTCTGTAGTTGTGTTGTGTCTCTCTGAGGTTGTGTTGTGTCTCTCTGTGGTTGTGTTGTGTCTCTCTGAGGTTGTGTTGTGTCTCTCTGTAGTTGTGTTGTGTCTCTCAGTGGTTGTGTTGTGTCTCTCTGTAGTTGTTTTGTGTCTCTCTGTGGTTGTGTTGTGTCTCTCTGTGGTTGTGTTGTGTCTCTCTGTGGTTGTGTTGTGTCTCTCTGTAGTTGTGTTGTGTCTCTCTGAGGTTGTGTTGTGTCTCTCTGTGGTTGTGTTGTGTCTCTCTGTAGTTGTGTTGTGTCTCTCTGAGGTTGTGTTGTGTCTCTCTGTGGTTGTGTTGTGTCTCTCTGTGGTTGTTTCGTGTCTCTCTGTGGTTGTTTCGTGTCTCTCTGTGGTTGTTTCGTGTCTCTCTGTGGTTGTGTTGTGTCTCTCTGTGGTTGTGTTGTGTCTCTCTGTGGTTGTTTCGTGTCTCTCTGAGGTTGTTTCGTGTCTCTCTGTGGTTGTGTTGTGTCTCTCTGTGGTTGTGTTGTGTCTCTCTGTGGTTGTTTCGTGTCTCTCTGTGGTTGTTTCGTGTCTCTCTGTGGTTGTGTTGTGTCTCTCTGTGGTTGTGTTGTGTCTCTCTGTGGTTGTTTCGTGTCTCTCAGTGGTTGTTTCGTGTCTCTCTGTGGTTGTGTCGTGTCTCTCTGTGGTTGTGTTGTGTCTCTCTGTGGTTGTTTCGTGTCTCTCTGAGGTTGTGTTGTGTCTCTCTGTGGTTGTTTCGTGTCTCTCTGAGGTTGTTTCGTGTCTCTCTGTGGTTGTGTTGTGTCTCTCTGTGGTTGTGTTGTGTCTCTCTGTGGTTGTTTCGTGTCTCTCTGTGGTTGTGTTGTGTCTCTCTGTGGTTGTGTTGTGTCTCTCTGTGGTTGTTTCGTGTCTCTCTGAGGTTGTTTCGTGTCTCTCTGTGGTTGTGTTGTGTCTCTCTGTGGTTGTGTTGTGTCTCTCTGTGGTTGTTTCGTGTCTCTCTGTGGTTGTTTCGTGTCTCTCTGTGGTTGTGTTGGGTCTCTCTGTGGTTGTTTCGTGTCTCTCAGAGGTTGTATTGTGTCTCTCTGTGGTTGTTTTGTGTCTCTCTGTGGTTGTTTAGTGTCTGTTTGTTGTCATTCTGTGTTTTCCCAACAAGGTGTGTGACCGTTCAGTAATACCTCCATGTGTGTGAGTTAACTGACTGTAGATTAGTTTAAAGTATCGACCTATGGAGATGGTGGGGATGTATAAGAGACACTTCCTTCTCTAAATGTTTGCCTATTTCAAGAACAGAAGATTTGTGCTTCTGACATTTAAAAAAATATTCAATCTTAAGTTCATCTTTCAATAGAAAACCTTTAAGAAGCTTCAGAATATCTTCAACAAATGATCCCTATTGTTCCACACTGTTGAACACTACAGTATATCTATTAATTTAGTGTCTCAGCACTGATTCCTTTCTTTCACTTACCCTTCTTCTCCTTCCCTTCTTCCTCCAGCTCTCCCGCACCCAGCAGGGTGAAGATGATGCCCGTCTGAGAGTTCACACCCACAGCAGTCACCAGCATCCTGCCCGAGCCTTCCATCACATGGGTACCTGAAGGTCCAAAGAGGTTACTGGTTACTGACCTGCTGGTGTTCGCAAAGTGACACTATACAGGATCCTTTCTCATAGTGTCAACATTAAACATCTTAGAGTATAATTACAGGTGAGTTTAAGTCCAAAAAGCAACATTTACTTTTCATCACTTACTTAATGTAACATTATTTAATGTTATATGAGTAACGTACACATGTAGCCTCTATGACTTAAAACATTTTCAACCTAAACCAGAATCTTTTTCCAAGATATTTTTGCCGCTTTAACCGAACTGTGACTGTTTTACTACTTATAAGAAAGGCTTTCGTCTTCTCCACGTGCACTCTCTGTTTGCATTGTTTCACGTGATGCCACATCATCATTTTACGGGGCATCATCTCTCAATGCGATGTCAGCAGGCTGAGGTCTTTTCACATATTTCTGTGTGACCAGCACAGCACTTAACCTAAAGGACAATAATGACTCAGCTGATGCAAAGTAGTTGTTTTATTCTTACAGCTCCTGTTCCACAAACTTTCTTCATCATAGATCTTTAAATAAGGAGCTAGTTATTAATCAGAATATTGTGCCTCTCCATCCATACTCTCGTGATTTTTACTGCAGCGAACAGAAACTACCTCTCAATCAACATAATAATAATAAAGATAAATGAGTTATTATTTGTTTGTCCTTCAGCTCAAAACCAGACCTTCTGAGGATTTTAGAAACAAGTCCACCAAATCAAACAAGCAAATATTTTCTCACTATTTCCAAAATCAAACATTTTCACATTTTATTGATTAATTTAATCGTGTCTGATTTATGATTGATTAATTGATTAATGATGACCTTCGATCTGCAGAGAAATCCTGGTCTACAGATCTTGTTCTCCAGATGTAGGAGACGATGTTTGTTTGGTGAAGACCGTAAATAATGTCACATCATCAGGATTTTATTGGTTGTCAGGTCTAAATAAATATTGGGAAGCGTTGGGATGGGATGCAAAGATTACCTTCCCATTAATTGTTGCAGTAAGATATTAAAACGGTTGTCTTCCATGCAAACACATGTAACACATGACCAGATATGCTAATGATGCTATGGATTAAGATATGCATTGCAGTGATTGGTTAGCATTAGCATTAACTTACATTTGTAAATCACACACAGAAACCAAATAGAACCTAAAGCTACCCCAGATGTGAAACAAGACTGTTGTTTTATTTCACTGTATTGACTTCATGTTCTCACATTATCAGGTGATACCTTATATGTGTTGTTGGTTAATTATTATGTTTTTTATTAATTAATTAATTTATTGTGTTCATATAAACGTGAAACAGACCTGACAGCAGCATGGGGTCTTTATCCACAGACTTGCGTACGTGGTCGGACTCTCCTGTGAGAGAGCTCTCGTCGATCTTCAGGTCGTTTCCTTGGACTAAGATCCCGTCAGCTGGCAGCAGGTCCCCTGGACACAGAAAACACAGGTCAGTGTCTGATTCAGTCTGTACTTTATGACCTTTTATTCTTAATAACACGTCAGTGCATGAGAAACAGAGACATCCATGTTTCAGTGTCTCTGTTGGACATTTAAGTTCATACAGGTAACACAGAGCTGAGCAGCACAGGTAGAGCACGGAGCGTCAGCGTTGTGGGAAATAAGCCTATTCATGTCTTTCCTCACATTTTTATGTCTGTTTACTAAACATGAAGCTACATACTGGCAGGAAGTGATTAGCTTAGCTTAGCATGGGGCGGCGGTGGCTCAGTGGTAGAGTCTGTCGTCTTTCAATCAGAAGGTCGGAGGTTCGATCCCCAGCTACATGCCAAAGTGTCCTTGACAGTGAAACCAGTGGGTTCAGTTGGGTCGAGGTAGCAGCCTCTGCCATCAGTGTGTGAATGTGACATGTAGTGTACGAGCAGCTTTGAGTGGTCGCAAGACTAGAAAGGCGTTATATAAGTACAGTCCATTTACCATACAGGACGCAAGCAGAGGGAAACAGCTAGCCTGGCTGTTTAAAGGTAAAACATCCACCGATAAACACTTCTATATTTTATAATTAACACATCATTTGTTTTTAAATCCACCGAAGAAAAGGTTGTGCTTAAAGCATTAAATATGACACATCTCTGTTTGTGCGCAGAATTAAAAACAACCTACAAACTGTTCATTGGTCAAGTTTAGAGATGCTAGCAGGCTATTTTTCTTTATAATCAGGCTCAAGTTTAGAATGACCTTCTGCTTAATGTTTTTGTACAATCATGAGAGTGGTCATCTTCTGACCGAACTCTCAGAAACAGAAACAATAAGAATATTTCCCAAAATATCAAACAGGTAACAAGTATGCAAGTTTGGGACATCACAGTATTTAAACAGTAGGAAGTTTACATCACCTGATAATTTTACGTCCATGTTTGAAAAGTCATCGTTGTTTCTCATTCAGGCTCACCCCTTTAAAACATGTTGACTGAAGACTAAAACATAATTGCTAGAGAACAACACAACTTCAGCTTTGGTCCTACAGATTTGAGGGATTTGAAGTATTTCAAATAATAATAATATATAAAAATAATACTTGTGCAAAAACGTAACTCATGATCATCAGTAATAGCAGTAAGTAGTTCCAAATGAGAAGATTTACTCTCTCTTTGTAGACTCAACATTATTTCATGTTTTAGACACTCTGACTGGTCGTTATAAAAATACAAATAGATGAATGTCCAGAGAAAGTATTTGTGAGTTGCTGCTCTGTTCTACAATGAGCATCTGTGTGTGATGTGTCTTCACCGTATTTGATCTGCGCCATGTCCCCCACCACCATGTCCGCCACAGGAATCTGGATGACATTTCCTTTCCGCACGACAGTGAACTTCTGCTCCTGCTCGATCCGACTCTGCAGACCACGGAACTGCTTCTCTTTGGACCAGTCGTTAAACGCCGTCACCAGGACCACGCACACGACCGACAGCAGGATGGCCGCACCCTCGATCCAGCCGGTGTCGCCCTCGCCTTCGTCCTCTGCAGACGCCGCCACGTTCCCACATGCTGCAGAGAGGAGAACAGAGTGTTGGTTACACAGCAAGAGACATGATGTCAACGCTGTTTTAAACCTTCCTGATGTATCAGCCAGTTTGAGGACAAGCTCACTATCGTCTTCAGTCATCAAATGTACCATCTACAGCAAAATTAAAGGAACAATCTGTGATACAGACGTAGATAAAACAGATCAACCACCAGCCCATCTCTGAACCCATCGGCTATTGTCTGACAATGATACAGCCTCTGAGAGCGACAGCCAACTCTTCGAGGCTTCAGGTGTAGCCAGCAGTTAGAGATAAATGACTTCCTGCCAACACTTCCTTTTCTGTGCGCTGCATTGTTTACAGTCTGACTAGCAACTTGAGAAGTGAGGATGGAGTTGGAGTTGAGGGACGACGTCGAAGAACAGATTGTTAGCTGTTAGCGTGCAGATGTCTGTTTATAGAGACTAATAAAAAGATGGCCGACATTGTGAGCAGAGATGTCATTAAGGCGGATTGAGTTCCTCCTCTTTTGTCCTCCATACGGAATGTTTTTCCTGCATGCAACCAAAGCCTGCTGAAACATGATTGGTCAATACTACTCCGACTACAAACGCTCTACAAACAGAAACCAGAACCCTTCCGATTTTAAGAGAGAGGAGGTCTGACCAGAGTTTCCTTTTATGATCATACAACACATTACATATAACATTTACAACAGTTAGCCTCATAACAAAGCTGATGTGAGGATATTCTGCAGTTATCCTTCAGACTGACGCACAGCTCCCATGTTTCCTCCCTCTGTTCACTGAGCTCACTTCCTGTCATGTCATTTTTTTAACCTTGCAGTAAAACAACAGGAACAAATCTTGTTTTTAGACTGAATTTGTATTTAGTTTGACGGTGTGAGCTCGGTTCTGCAGCAGCACTAAGGTGTGAACCGGGCCCTCAGCTCTCTGCACTGAGGTGTGATGCAGGAACACTTCAAAGGGAGGCTGCAGATATTTTGATGTGTAACTCCCTCAACCCTGTTTCTGTGACTTACGACACATTAAGCTCTTTAAAGGCAGAGTTTGTAGCTTTATCAGAAACAATCACTTCTTCTCCCTCCAATGAAATTCATCAGCACCAAACTGCACTGTGGCTAAATTCAGCTACAGCCTGACTCTGTCTGCTACTGACACTCATGGAGGCTAATGTTAGCAAACACATTTAT
>NW_027211637.1:817500-857500 GCF_022749685.1 Semicossyphus pulcher | reverse complement strand
AATTTGGTAATTATCTAAATAGTTGCTTATTCTTTTTCAGCTGAAGTCTTTATTCTTCATTAATTTGCAGAAATTCATTCACTTACTGTTTCATCTCAAACACAGTGCAGAATAAATGTTTTGCACCAGTTTTAGCAAAACGCTCATTTCCATCTGTTGTCCCTGGGCGTGTTTACAACGCAGATAAAACACTATGAAATAATGATACTGTCAGTGGTAAACACACCTGAAGGACACACCTGTGTGTGTTTGCATTAAGATGGAACTTATACCTTAACCACAACATTACTGTCTGTCTTTAAAGCTGATTAAAACAAATACACCTGATAAAACTGGTAGAAATAATTCCACTGTTGTTTTAAACATTCAGTATGAATGTTAGTGTCAAAGCAGCTCCGGCATGATTTATCAAAGAACAATGAAAATATCTGCAGCTCATAACAAACACAAGAGGTTCTGGTCGATTTGTGCACACTTTTACTCCATCCATCCATTTATTGATCCTCTCTATCCTCCTCCATCCATTCATCCACCATAATCCCCTCATCCATTCATCAATCAATTCATCCATCCATGTTCTCTGTGCATCCACCTCCAGCAGGATTACACCCCAAGCTTTCATTTCAGCCTTCAGTCTGAGATGTGCTGCACTGCAGTCGCAGCGTTTCCACTTCAGTCCACTGGTGTTAATAATGAACAAGTTAAATAACATCCGTTTTTGTGATTAAAAATGTCTTTACAGAAAGATCTGTGACAGGTGATCTGCTTCGCTGAGACGATGATGAGCTGAGGCTGCTTTCACCACAGTGTTAAAATACTACAAGACTAAATGTTCAACCACTGAACATGTAACCCACGGACCAACACAGGCCTCGGGTCTGTGTGACCATGGTCACAGTGCGGTAGGAACATCGCTGTTGATAACTACAGCCCACCGTCCTGTGTATCTTCAGCCCTGTTTCATTAGCATCTTTAAGTTCCAATGAAATCAAAATACATGTTTAAGCTGTTATATCTAACTTACATTGGTTGTCACATACACTTGTATCTAGCTCAGTGTGCTGATGACTCATCCTGCACTCTTTTGCTTTATTAATTTAGCGTCCAATGAAAAACTCTCAAATGTTTTGCGTCAACTGAATATAAATGCTGCCAGTTTAATCCAGAGTGCTGGACCTTCCGGCTAGCTAGCGGGTTAGCATCTTTCATTTAACTGCTGTTCTCATGGAGCTACAGCTCCTCAGAGTTTTTTCACCACACGATAAACGTTTGAAATCAGTCCACGACATATTTTCATTTTCCTTTTTTAATGGAGCTGACCTTTGGGATGCGGTAACTTGTCTATGTTTTTTAAAATCATTGTACCATAGTCTTGTTTCAGATAGTCAGACTGATTATATACGTCTACTCAAAGTCTCACTGTTATATTTTATATCTTTTATATATCTTTGTGAAACCTGCCCCCAGACGTAGTTTGCAGCAGCACTCATGCAGTTGTGTTTATATTCGACTCCACCCAACAGAACAACGTCAGGCTTCCACTCACTCATTCCTCTCAGTGATCCAGTTCATCTCCCTGCTAACCCGTCTCCATCCATCCATCCATCCCATTCATGTATCAGCTCATCCATCCAAACATTCCTCCATCATCTATTTATAAAACTGAGCTCTCCCCATTCATCCCCCTATAGCCATCCACTCCTCCATTATTAATCCCTCCTTCCATCCTTCCATCTCCCTCTGTCCCAGGCTGCCCGCCCCTTACTCACCTTCCGTGGTGCTGGACTGTAGTCTCTGGCAGAGCCCTTCTGTGTCTCCGTAGCTCTCCTGGATCTTCTGCAGGGCGTCGGTCCCTCGGAGCTCCATCAGCTCCCTGAGCTCCTCCACCGTCACCCCGAAGTCTCCCCCTGCGTGGCTGCCATCTGCCCTCCCTCCTCCTCCGCCCCCGCCTCGAGTCCCTTTGGGATAAAACTCCACTGCGCTGTTTGCCATTTCACCCATGGTGGCTGTCGTTGACATGTCAGGAAGGTTTTAGTCTCTTTTGGTCCTCCTTTCTCCCCGTAGTCTGTCCTGAACTCAGTGCCTCCTGCGTTTGGTTGGTGGAGGGCTGATCATGTGCTCAACAGTTAGAAACGCTCTGTCTTGACTTTCTTCTTTAAAATGTGCAATTGTGGCGAAACACGTAACCCCTTCTTTATTTTATTCAGGGGATGAAGGGGCGTTATTGTTTCCTCCTCACTATCTGGGCCTGGCCTCCCACTGCTCCTTTAATTCTCCATCACAGGTGGAGGAGGAGGGTGAGGGGGCACTTCAGAACCCAGATGTCTGAATGAATCCAGCTTTCTCTTCCTGCGTCTCCTTTGCGACTCCGCTCTTTCCTCGTTTCTGTCCCCCTCCCTCCAGGGTCACGGCCAGTCCATGGACGGACTGACGGACAGGCAGACGGACTCACAGGCGGAGAGATGGAGGGACGATGGACGGATGGAGAGAGGGGCGAGCGGGGCGAAGGCGGCTGATAAATCAGAGACAGGAAGTGGATCCAGTTCAGAGGTAGCTACTGCTGCAGCACCAGGACCTGAGAACGAGAGAGATAAAACATCATCACTGTGTTGTATTGATCTCAAACACTATCATCACATCCAACCAGCTCTGAGGAGGAGACAGGCCTGCTGAGACCAGATGTCAAACCTGTACCACTGATGCAGCGGCTAAAATCATTCAAGCATCCATCCTTACCCAAAGAAACACACGTGTGTGAGGTGTATACAGACGTTTTAGAAAGTGATTATCTATAAATGAAAGAACATAACAGACATAAACCAGGAGCCACGCTTAAACATGCATTTTATCTGAACACCTTCGACTCCCTGCATGCAGTGTAAACCTGCATGCAGTGATTTTATGGGCCACTTGGAGGCAGCAGAACAAACTGCAAACACAACACTGACATATTATTATTACCTTACTAATTGCCTTCATTTTAGCAAACAGGTAATTATTTTCACATCCAGCGAACACGGAGCAACATCAGCGTTCGTTTGGAGTTCTGAAGCAATCTGAAGCTCAAGTCAAACATGTACTCCACCGACTCCTGAGAGAAATATCTGTTTTCATCTTCTAAATGCTGCACTACTTCCTACATCTCTGTCCGTCTGCTGTCTGCTGCTGCGTCTGCAAACGACACTATTAAGAGCAGTAAGACTGATTCACAACAGTTACGCTGTGTGAGGACTGAGGTGAGTGACTCAAACGACTTCACCCGCAGGATCATTTGTGTTAATCTGCAAATATACTCCCTTCCAGATCTGTCAGAAAACCAATCTCCATCATGTCTGAGTTCAGAGCATCACCTGTCCTCTCACAGCTGGTTAACCTCCCTCTTCCTCCTGAGCTGTGTCTGATGAACTCTCCAGCTGCTTCCAGCTCCTTCAGGCTGACCAGTGCCCAGTGTGCTGAGCTGTTAGCTCGGGTCAGTACCAGGATTTCTCTGATGGACACCAACTACCGGCGTTCTGTTTCAGCTGTGGAGCGCCTGTCCATCTGTCTCTGCTGAGTGGCAGTTTCACTGTTTCTAGCAAGTCACAGGTGGGCTGAGATCTGTCTCACTACAGCGCTATGAAGCCACAACAAACAGATGTTACTGAGATTTAATGACAATAAACAGGCTGAGAGGATGCTGAGAGAACTACATCAGGAGGCAGGGTTGTAAAGTCTGAGCTCAGGCTTTGTCGGGTCTGTCTGTGAGACGACAAGAACACGACTTTAAATTGCTCATTTTCTGAGTGGAGTTTGGACTGACTGTTCCAGAGGTCACCAGGAGAATCTCAACACAGCGTCTCAATTTCTTTCTTATCTTTGTCAATTCACATCTTTGCCTTGACATTGTTTGTAATCCTGTAGCTGGAGTGCATTTTCAGGGACTATTTTAAGCGGTGGATGAATCCCAATTGGTGAGTTAATTGTTTTTGAAGCTTCTTAAAACAGGTGATGTTCCTTTAAACATCCAGTGCATCCCCTCTGACACAAACCCCCCCGGGCCGGCAGACGCTGAATTCATGTTCGATTTGTTCAGATTAATAAAAAGCTTGTGAAAGTTCCTGAAGTGAGCTACTCTTGTTGAATCCACTGAAAAATAATTTCCTAATCACTGAATTAACATTTCAACCATCTCTGGAACTGATTTAATTAAAATAAATCAGCCGGAGTGACGGAGACGAAGCTTCTCCACATGAGCAGCTCGCAGCGCCGCTAACGAAACATTCTCACACATGACACAACAGATTCTGATTCCCCATCAGGCTGTTTTACATAAGCATGAGCATAAAGAAGCAGAAGTGAAGCTCATCATTAATTCCTTTTCTCCTCCCTGCTCTCCCCTCTTCAGCCTCCCTCAGCTGCCTCCCCCTCCTCCTCCTCTCTGTCCTGCCATGCCTCCATCCTGACTGAGAGTGTTAGTTTATGACTGAGTCACCCTGCTCTGCCTTTGAAGCCTCCTCCCGCTCTCCATCTTTTCTTGTTTGCCTGCTCTCTCATCTCTCTGTCTGCTCCATCTACACGCTTCATCCTCTGTTCTTCCTCTGTTTCCTTGTCTCTGTGTGTCTCATTGCTTGTTATTATTTTACCTTCCTCCTTTCCCCCTCTCCTGACTCCCTCATTTTGTCGCTCTCCCCATCTATCTGCTTCCTGCTACTGCAATCATTTATTTACTCAGCCAGCTCGGCCTCTTACTCACTGATTCTGTCTGATTTTATAACGCTCACGCAAGAAAACGCTCTTCTGTTCAGCCTCCCAACTATTGCAACTAACTCCGAGTCTGTGATGTTACTCTGCACATGTGGAAGTGTGCGCACACGTGAGGCCGCATTACATAAATTGCAAAAAAACCACTTTGTTTCCCAATTTGTTACGCCTTCATAATCACACACACACACACACACACACACACACACACACACACACACACACACACACACTCAATTCACCTTATCCACAGCATGCAGGCATCATGGATGTACACGCAAAGACGCCCAGAGACATTACTTCTATGATCTTCATCATGACACACATACACCACAGCACACGCTGGTACGGGGGGGGGTTAAAATGTGTGTGAACATGAAAAGAGTCACACAAAAGGTCACCACCATCCTCAGCGTACGGCCCATTCATCCTGCAGCCGGCTCCTCCATCGCTCAGAGCGACGTGGAAACAAGGCAGAAAGTGTTCACTTGTCTTCCTCCCGTGCTTCCTCTTCATCATCACAGAGAGGAGGAGGAGGAGGAGGAGGGCAGAGAGGGGGACGGAGGACGGCCGACCAGGGTCTGATTGTAGGCCAGCATGGACCCAGACACACGCACACACACACACACACACACACGTGTGCACTCATGTGTCTGTACTGTACTCCTGCTCTCTGTGTCAGTGTCTCGCCTGCCTGCGTCCACCTGTGCACCTGCAGCCCTACTTCCTGTCAGGTACTGAGGGGTCACCTCTGACAGGGGGGTGGGGGGGGTTATTTGGGCTGCTGCCTGTCGGCGCTGGCCCAGTGCCAGTCACACACTCGTGTAGAGCCCAGCGGGAATAACACACTTAGAATTCAACACAGTGAGAGGATGGAGCCATTAAAGGTGGACCGACAGGACACACACACACACACGCACACACACGCACACGCACACGCACGCACATCTGCATCACTGTAGAGCAACAAGAGAGGATGTTAGGATGATGATGCTAACTGTATCACAGGGGGGTGGGGGGGGGTGGACTGGGAGAGACAGAAAGTCCCAGTTAAACCCAATCAATGCCCACTCTGATGTGTGTATACACACACACACACACACACACACACACACACAGCACACAGTATCCCATGTCCCTCCCACATGAGGCCCCCCACCTCCACCTAAAGCTACACTCACTCACTCACACACACGCGCGCGCGCACGCACACACACACACACTTGATTCGTGCACGTACGTGCAGGAATGGCCCCGTGCAACAATGTGTTTCCCACAGAACGACCTTTCCTGGTCACCTTCAGACGTGCCTGATCTTCCTCATCCTCACCCTCAGCTCGGCTCGGCTCGGCTCAGGTCCCGCTCTGCGCGGAGGACCTGCAGGCCCGCTGAGAGTCTGACACACACTCACAGCTGCAGCCCGGTGCGGCACTCACTACCCGGTGTCCCTCCGCAAGGTGACCGGCCCGGGCCCGCTCCGCCAGGCTCTCAGCCAGCAGCGGCTCCGGGCGGCTCGTGAAGGTCCCCCCGGCCGGAGATCATCACCAGATCAAAGGCCCCCCCCCCCCCCCCGCAGTCCCGCGCTGCAGGTGGGACGCGCCGTAACGGACACAAACAACGCAACTGATACAAGCAAGAGACCGGGGAGACCGGGAGGCAGGACCGCCCTCCATCACACACACGGAGGATGGAGGGATGGGTATCATTAGCTCCACACACGCGCAGGCACACTCACGCGCACATACGCAAACAAACATACACACACAGTGCGTGATAATGTGTCGGGGTATTATGGTCTGTCCTACTGTATGAGCGGTTCTCAGCTGCTGGGCCTGTGAGCGGAGCATCACCGGGCCTCTTTCTCATCTGAACTCCGCTAAACCCCCTACATACTGCTCACCGACCACAGCGTGAGCACCACATCTCCCCTGATGAAAACGGCGCTCGGGCGCCCGGGGTAAATAACAGTCACGCACGCGGGCATGCACGGACTCACCGACTCACCGTGCAGGCCGAGCTCAAGGACATCAGCATCAGCGCGCAGGCGGGGAGGCAGAATCCCCGTTAATCTGTGTGAAGCGGAGCGGAGAATGTCCCAGACCGGATGAGAGGACACAGGGGGGCCGGGCTGCGGAGGCTCCGCTCTCCTGCAGTCCGTAGGAGCGGAGGGATGAAAGACGACGACGGTGCTGATGAATATTCCGCTCCGTGCGGTCACCTGACGGTCGGTCGGCGGAGTTCTGCGGCGGTGGAGGAGAGAGAGAGAGACAGAGTGAGAGAGCGAGAGCGAGAGCGAGAGAGAGAGAGACGATGCGCCGGGGTGAGGGTTTAAACACCTCCGCTGTGGGGAGGGGGGAGGACCAGGACCGGCTGCTCCCGGCTGCTAACGTGACTGAATCCGGTTAAGTGCTGCGGACAGCGGGAGGAAAAGAAAAGAAAAAAGAAAAGAAAGACCGCGGCGAGAGGAGAAGCTCATGCGACATCTTTGGAGGAGGAGGAGGAGGAGGAGGGGTTGAGCCGCTGCGAGAGCCCGCGCGCACAGGAGCTCGGTCGCAGCATCCGCGAGAAGAACCGAGCGAGGAAGGGGGGGCTCTAGACGTCACCCCCCACCTACTCGGCGGCGTGATGACGTCAGCAGACACACCGCAGTGTACGCTGTTATCACTTTGTGTTTTGAGCCATCTTCTAAAAAAAATACACATGAAGATGATCCAAAATCTAACCTGTCAAAAAAACATGATTGATTATCAGATTGTTGTAATGTGCCTGTGCTCATTACTCAGAGAGATACTTTATAATTATCGGGTATAAACTCAGCACTATTATTATACATCAGATGACTGACCAGCCTAATACTGATCAGACTGAGGTCACCCTGCACAGTCAGAAGGGCTTGGCTCCTTGTTACTAAAGACAGGGATCACCCCATCCAAACTGTAAAAGTCTTGTTGTCAGCTTCAATAATAAAATCTGCATATCACAGGATCAGGTTTACTTTATTCTGCTGAAAAGTAGACACACGATTTTATTACTCATCTACAACTGAAACTCTCTCACATGCCCGAGTCAACAGTTTACATACATTACAGCTTGTTTAATGCAGCATACAGACTCCAAAGATAGCACATTACTTAACCCTATTTTACCCTCTCTTCATTGGCTCACAGAATTGATATTGAAATATTATTGATAACTTTGATAGGCTACTTACCTGGATTTGTTTATAGCAGGTAATAATGTAATGTGATATTATACAAATTAATATTACTACAGGAAAACGAGATTCACTTATCCTGGGTCTAGAATTGAAAGCATGTTACTGAATAACACAAGCACAGGTTTCTGTGAAGTGTCATGTATATAAAAAGCACACACAATCACAAACATTTAAAATACAAATCAAATTCACCACAAAAAGTATCTGTGAGCAAAAACGATCTAACAAAGCAGAATCATCTTATGTTGCTATGACAACGGCAACACACAACTCCCGCTAGCTAGCAGCTACCTGCTAGCTGTAGCTAACGGTAGTCGTTAGCCCTAATGGCTTACAGCACAGGCTAGAGGTAGCTTACTTTCAGCTCATAATGCTAACTTACAGTATTAGCTCGTTGAGATACTCCTCTTCATCACCCTCATAATCCTCCATGTTTAGCATCAAATGTCTCCTCCATGTTAGCATCCTCATAGCTGGAATTAGCCGTCTGTCATCGTAGCTACCAGACATCATCCACTGTCTCTCTTATCAGTAACAAAAGTAACCCGGGCCACAATCAGCTGATTAGCACGGACTTATCTTGTTACACAGAATCAGTGAGAAACTTGTGGTAACTTCTTGACATAACCTGTTACTAATATACGTTTATGTTGTCCCACACATTCAATCAATCAGGCGAAACAAAACAACCAATCAGATCGCATCAAAGTTCAAAGGTCCGGTCATCGTCACTGCCACCGGAAGATGGACCAAAAATATGATTTTTTATTTTTTTTTATTTAACTATAGGTATGCGTATATTACAGATATAAAATACTTTATCACTAATTATTTGGGGGTTCAGCTTTTTTCAGCTCAATTGATCTCTTCTCTTTAATGTGTATTTTGTAATTTATGAGGTTATCATACGTTTTAATTCAAAATAATTATGTCAAATACATGTTTATATTAGCCCGGTACAGAGGCTCAGTCTCGGCCCTTTGGTTCACGTCTTCCCCACTGTCTCTTCCCATATCTCCTGTCTATTTTTACAGTTTTATCCAATAAAGGAGGGCACCAAAAAAAATCTTAAAAAATAAATTAATATGTAGATTAAAAGGTACATTATTTCCTGTGGAATTAGAAATATAGACATCAGAATGCACAATACATAAGTAAAAGTACTGACTTTACTCTCACTCCTATCAGTGACTGGTGAACACATTTGTAATTAAACACATTTACAGTCAAGGAAAACATTTTATTTGCTCCTCTTGTTTCTGGTTCTGGGAGACGACTGAAGATGAATGAATGACCCAGCACTTTGTCCCTTTTCCTCAATACTGATCAATACAATCTATTCAAAATCAGTTAAACCTTCATACATCAAGACCAGTTTATATAAGAAGTCAAAACTCCACCTGATGTATAAAGAACAACTTAACTCTCAGACTAAAGTGTTGTGGCCTTCGTCACTCTTTGGCAAAATTGACGTATCTGCTTCTACAGGATGAAGAGAGGATATCAAAATGTACAGAAGCAGCAGTAGAAAATAAACCATGAGGAGTAATGGATGATTTCTATGTGCAGTGACAGAAACTAAAGAGACAGAGAACACCACATAAATCTCAAACTTACTATTTAGTTGACAAGGGAGTATAAAAAGTGCACCTCAGTGACACCTGGAGAGCTGTGGAGGACTGGATCCCACTTAAGGAACATTTGACCGGTCCACAGTTCATGTGTCCCGGGGATTAAACCTGGTGATGACCCGTGTTTAAAAGCAGCAGACCCTCCTCCTCCTTCCTGTTCAGACAAACTCAGCCGAGCCCTGAGGAGCTGTCCAATGTGCTGAAAGAGAGCTCACCCCACTGCTGCAGAACACAGAGTCAAGTGAGCATCCCAACACACATACAGAGACACTCACCAGCTCCCCTACACACACGCCTTCTACATGCATGTCTTTACCCAACTGGCTACTGTCAGAGCTTGTTATGCAGCGCGGCTGTGTGAGGAGAAAGAGGAGAAATGTATTTATAGATGAATCAGAGGAACTTATTAATAGATATCCTCCACACTGCAGGGAGATGGACCACAGACTAAGCCGTCCACACACACACACACACACACACACACATCTTGATAAAAAGCTTTGTTACTGATTTTATCTTTGCTCCCTCTTATCTTTACTCCACGTCTCCCAGAGGCACGTTCAGGAGAACATCACACACTTCTGTGTCGATGAGCATTAATCTGTTTCATTAACGCCACAAATATTCACAAAAATTTCCTCCTCCTACTTTTAAACACCTCATGTGGAAAAAAGTGAAGTCTTCTAAGAATAGTTCTGCCTGATTACTGTCACAGTAATCTTGTGCTGACTGACTGGATGTTAATCTGACTTAAACACTCTCAACTGGCATTTTAAAAAGGAGATGCTAAAATCATCCATCCAGGACTTAGGCCCTTTTCTTCTGTTGGTACTGAATGACATCCATTTAAAACGGCTGCACATCCAGACCAGTTTATTCAGTCCCTGGAAGTTAAAGCTCCAGTAACACCTGATTTATTGAGAATAACTTGTTACTGACACCAACTTGTTTTGACTCGTGGCCTCCATCAGGCCTCTCTCCTCATCAATTTCATTCAACAGGAACATCAGCAAAATAAATAAATATATAAAAACGTTTAATCCAAAATGAAATTAGACTTACTTTCCTTTTTGATTAAACTTTGATCTAAAATGCCGAAGTGAACTTGCCCTTTTTTTTAGCATGCTAATTAGCATTAAACTGTATGGCTGTATCAGCAGGGATCAGGAAGCCGAGTACAGGAGTGTGGTGGACAGGTTCGTGGAGTCATCTTAGAAAATAAAGAGAAAACTGCTGCTGGTGTCAGAGGAAAAGTCAGGTGATCCCCAAAGACACACCTGGAACAATGAATGTGTGAACTCTGAGGTCATTACAGCCAGTACTTTAGAGTCAAGACATGGATCCATGTGGTGGACCAACAAGTTAATAATCCTGGACGAAGCTTTTCACACTTGGTTTCAGTCGACGGAAAATAAATTTCTAGTTTGCAAAAAGGCAGATTTCTCTCTTCTACTGACTTTAATGTCACAAATTCAGAATCAGAACCAGAATCAGGTTTGCATACGAGGAATTTGTTTTGGTGTTTTAATGCAGAACAATTAACACAGAACGAGAATAAAAATAACAACATAGAATAAGATGACGAAAATAGGCAATGAGAAGAAAAATATAAAAAGCAACATGTATAATACAAAGTATGTGCAACAGGTGTGATTAAAAACTGTACAGGTGTGCAGGGTATTGGGCAGTGCAAAGAGCTTACAGTATAACATTAAAAATAGTGAAGTGTACGGACAACATAAAGTCCAGAGTGAGTTAATGTGACGCATAGTCCGAACTATGACTCAACACTCGTCAAGTGTGAAGTGACTGAGGGGCTGGGTGAGAGTCCACGTGTCCACGAGAGTCCAACTGTTCCTGTGTGGGGATGTTTTGGTCCTGATGGAGCGCAGCCTCTGAGAGACTGAGACCATCTGGACTTCCTGGAGACCTTAAAGGCCCAGAAATAATTGTTTTCAACCACTTCTTCCTTTAAGTGACGACATTTTCTACAAAAGCAACAGCCCATTTTATGAGAGACGTTTGGTGTTTTTGTCCTTTGCGTTTGGGCTCCGGAGGCAAAAGGTGACGTCTCGTTTGTCCAGAGTTCAGCAACATTTGAATTTTACTGTGGTGACAGTTATGGGGTTGTTGACTCATGCTTCCAGGCCACTGTCAATCAAATCTGATCAGGTCACACAGTCCTGATGAAGCAGATTAGTTAGTATCAGTTAGTGTTTAGCAGTCTAGCTGGATGGCTGTAGGGACGGTGATGTCGGCCCACCTGAAGACTGAAGCATGTCAACAACTGTCAGACTGACTGAATGAAACTTTGGAAAGGCCCTAATGACCTCTTTAACTCATAGCTCATTAACCCCCGTGGTGCAGCTAAATAACAGTGTTCTCCTGGATGCCCCTGTGGCTTACGTTTGGCCTGTTTGTGCCTCTGAATAATAAAAGGTCATATGTGGAGAAAATAACAGGTACACACTGTGTGTGTGTGTGTGTGTGTGTCTGTGTGTGTGTGTGTGTGTGTGTGTGTGTGTGTGTGTGTCTGTGTGTGTGCGTGTGTGTGTCTGTGGCATATGGGCCATGGCTCTCCTGGAGTGCAGGCTTATACTATGAACATGTTCATAAAATGTCACCGTCAGAGTCCGAGTGGTGACAGGTGTGAGGCATGTGCCACAGGTGTGCTGGACTTGTCCCTGCTCTTGAACATCATTTGATAATCTCTTTGAAATGTTGAGCGGTCGTTCTCTTCCACGACCTGGGCAGACTGAAACTCAAAGAAAACTTATAAATACAAATACAATTTTGTTAGCAGTAGGCTGTAACATTTGAGTTGGTACAACTAAGCCAGAGTCATGTTGCTGTGAACTAGCCTCACAGCTAACAGCTAAAGCACTAGTGCTAAAAATGTGTACGAAAGAAATCTACAAAGACATAAAATAAAGATGATTTCACTTTGATGACTGTAACTACAGCAGGTGAAGCTATCACAAAGATGTGTTTCCTTGCTCCTGTGCTTCTTCTCCACCTGAGGAATAAAGACTAAAGTGAGCATGTTCAGAGTGAATCAGGTGATTCTTAGCTTGTTCCTGATTGGAGAAACTGAAAGTGTTACAACTATCCCCGGTCTCCCTACTCATGAGCTCTAATTGCTATATGAGCTAGCTAGCAATTTGTCCGCTTTAGTTAGCAAGCTAACGTTAGCTAAAAACGCACAATAAAGGCTGCCCAGTGATTCAAATGCTCGGCTGATGTTGTCTCTAGTTTTAAATTCACATTCCCGTTTGTCCAAACTTTATGTTTGTGTTACACTCTGTATTTTAGCCATACCAGTTGTTTACTGACATGAGCAGCCTCCGTTAGTTAATGTTAGCGCTGTTAGGAAGCTGAAGATAAGAGGAAGGCACTTCTCCTGGAAAACCGTTCGGCCTTCTTAACATAGTCATCAGTCTGGAGTTTTTAGAGGGAACTATGCTGGGGAATGTCGGTAAAATCCATTCACACTTTGGCAACACAGCGATCTAAGGTAATTTGTTGCATGTATTAAGATTCAACATTGAACCATTGAATGAAATAATTGTCTATATAGAAGCTAAAATCCTATTCACATTAAAAAACAATATTAGTCCTAACCATGGTAACAAACCATTTCACAATAAAAGCATCACAACGTCCAGTGTACCGGTCCCCAGCCTGCCCCATCGGCCTGTTGACAGAATCCCCATCATGCTCAGCTGTTCTTTGTATTTACTGCTAGAAAAGAAAAGGCAACTACATTGTACTCTGTAGACCTGGATAGGACGCTGCCATCCCATCACATTTTGCCCAGTGGCCAATCGGGGTATTGTGGGGGAAAGATCCCACTGGGCCCTTAAAGTATTTTCCCCACAGGCCACCGTCCTAAAAACAGGAAACCTCAAAGTGAAATCAAGGTCATTTATGTGTCTTTCATTTAGTCATTTTTGATGCAGGACTTTCAATGATCTTAAATCTTTCCTCAAACAGAGAAAAGGGATTTAAAAATCAGTAAGATGAGCACGCTGTGAAGTGTGTGGGCCGGCAGGAGAAACACAAACGCACACATGCTGCGGGCTGCACAACCTGAACCTGGAAGTTAGACAGTCATTCTTATTGGACTGAATCCAATAATAATAATCTTTGGTCCTTTATCCAGATCTTGTGAATACATTAGCAACTGTTTGACACAATTTACTGGGATTTGATTAAATCTTATATTAACAGTGAGTGTTTGTGTTCATGTGCGGGTTGGAAAGGGTTAATCTCCGAAGGTCTGATAGACTTTTGACTGATGTTTTGATGGCTCGCTCTGTCTGCTGACCCGTCCATCTCTCCATCTCTCTGTTTACATGAACGATGAATCATGGAGACTGCTCTTCTTCTCCATGCCTCAATACTCAGAGCGCACACACACACACACACACACACACACACACACACACACACACACACACACACACACATATTGGTCTCTTAAATCTATTGTCTATGCATTAGGCATTAGAGAGGAGTGCTCGGTTGATGTCTAATAGGTCTGAGGCTGCAGAGCTTTTATCAGTTCAAGGGCACTCAGCTCCTAGACTGCAGGCCTGATATAACATTAACATCCCAAACTGTCATTTGGATATAAACACACATGCACATGGAGACACACACACACACACACACACACACACACAGCTGGTCGTGTGTGTGACCTTCTGACTTCCCCTCAGGCCCAGAGAAAAGGCTGAAGTGATGTGTAAGCAGATCAGAAGCACGCGGCGGAGACGAGCGGCGATCACAGCGGCCTGCAGAGTGTTGAAGTGCGATACAAAAGATATGCTCGCCATTTTACCTCTTCACCTCCTTTTTCTCCTGCTCATCCTTCCTCCCTTCCTTGTTTCCTTCCTTCCTGTACGTCCTCCTCTCCTCATCCATCCACGTCACTCTCTTTTTCCCAACTCCTTCCCTCACTGCTCCTTCCCTCACTGCTCCTTCCCATCTGTTGGATAATTCATGGAGTCTGGCTGAACATGCACCCTCTCCATTATTAATATAACATTAGGGAGAAAGAGGGAGGAGAGAGAGGGAGAAGGGAGGAGACACAGAGGAGGAGAGAGGAGAGAGGAAAGATGCGGGACACGCAGGGAAGAGGACAGAGGAGTAGAGGGAAGACGAGGAATAAAGGAGATGAAGAGAAAGAAAAAGGTGGAGAGAGGAGGACAGGAAAGGAGCCAATGAGATGCAGCTAAAGAAAGATAGATTTTTCCCCAGCAGCTACATGAGGGAGGGAGCGGGGAGGAGGGGGGAGAGAAAAAGCAGGAGCTGGAGGAGAGTGACAGACGAGGAGGGAGAGAATGTGTCAGGAAGAGGAATATTGTACGACACGTGATGCTGTTGGGATGCACGCAATGTCTCTCGTCCCGCGAAGAGGAGGAGAGCAAGGAGGAGAGAGGAGACAGAAAGAGAGACTCAGATGTGTCAGAGCCGATCATGTGACTCTGCTTTATCCTCACACACACACACACACACACGCACACACACCAGAGACAGGCGGGCCTGATTTTACAAGACAAATACAAAAAGGTAATCCAAACACTGCTGCTCTAAAAATGATCAGACCTGAGCGGCTCTGTGCGATGAAGAGCAGAAATTAAAGTATCAGTGACTGTGTGTTTTCACCACACAGCAGCAGGTCTGTGTTTCTTTACATTGAAGGACCAGGCCGACGTGTCCTCAGGTCACCTCCACACTCACTTCATGTTCACACTCCTCTCGTGCTGCAGCGTGCGGCCTTCCTCTCGGCTATCTGAGCTTTGAGCCCGCGGCTGTCGCTCTGATTCACATGCTATGTTCACAGAAAGCTCATTTTAAGTTCATCCACAAGTGAACCTAAAGTTTCTCAGTGTCGACAAATCACCCCGTGTAACTGCTGTATTTGTTCTGTGTGGATCTGTGCACGGGGAAGCACGGTCAGAGGAAGCAAACGTGCATGAACAGTGTGAGCACATGAGAGCCTCATGGTGTGGGGCTCTTCTTAAATCTGCAGAACATCATGTGTAGGGGAGAGAGAGAGAGAGAGTGAGAGAGAGAGAGGGGGGGGGGGGGGAGAGAGAGAGAGAGATGGGGAGGGAGAGAGAGAGAGAGTGAGAGAGAGAGAGGGGGGGGGGAGAGAGAGAGAGAGAGATGGGGAGGGAGAGAGAGAGAGAGAGAGGGAGAGAGAGAGACAGAGACAGAGACAGAGACAGAGACAGAGAGTCATTAACGGGATGAGCGTGGGGACGACACTCGGCCCGTCTCGAGGCCCGTGGTGTTTGTGAGACGCTGGTTTAGCCGCTGAGCTGAACCTGCTTCCTTTCATTAAAACTGATCAATTTGTCGACTTTTAACCACTCGTGATTTACTGGCTTCATGTTACACACTGCAGTTTCCATTTCATCTCCCATTTAATCATCATCATCATCATTATCAGTATTATTATTATTATTATTATTATAATTATTATTATTGTTGTTGTTGTTGTACAGGAAAAGAAAAATGACGTCAGAAAAGTTAAAAAGTAGGGATGCAGTGATGCATCGGCTGAACATCGGAATCGGCCGTGTTGACAGACATCGGAACATCGGCAAATAAGGTGACATGCACCGATGTTTTTATTATTTTACTTTATTGTAACATTAAAGTATTTATGTTTCCACACAGATCTTTGTTCGACTCTGTAAGCACGGAAAGGTGTTTGTGCTGTGAGCAGGTGATCCTCACACAGGCTGAAGAGGCTTTCAGGCAGTTTATGAAAGAAGATTTTTATTATGCGACAGAAATTTAAATAAAAAGATGTTTTGAGAATTTGAAAGATTGAATTCATGCTCCCTCAAAGAGTGTGAATACATTTTTTTTTTTAATAATTAAAGTTACTTTTGGCCCCTCATCCAGACGAGGACACTAATAACTACAAAACATTGGTCTCGTTACAGGCCCTGACCTTCTCAGGTGGTGCGTCCCTGTTAAACAGGATACAAAGTTAACTCAGGTAACGTTTGTTTGCAGCAGGTTCAGCCGCACTGAAAGACAGACTCACATTCATATAACCAAAACAGAAGCCGCAGATGAAGGGGGAGTCGATCGTGTATGTGCTGGTCGTGTCCGTACATCAGATAGTTTCATACCTGTTAGAAACGTGTGATTGAGATTATTATGGCTCTAATGTAAAATGAGATCTCATTCCAGATTTCAGTGCAGGTGTGGGACAACGATCTCTGACCGGAGGATTCGTGGTCCTGAGATCAGTGCGAGTGAAAATGAAACTCATTAAGAAACGAGATAAAAAATACTTTGAGTCACATGTTAAAAAATACATGAAGAACACTTAAAGTCAGCAATCAATAAACACAAATCACGAGTTCTTTCCATTAACCAGCACATTCATATTAACACCCTCCAGAGGGTTCACACTGCAGACTGAATTAGTAAATAAACAGGTACAATAACAACAATGATAATGAGAGTGTGATATTAAAGACTGTGATTGTTAACAAATGTTACTCAGAGAAGACCAAGTAGTGCATTCGCAGGGGACTATTTTCAGCTGTGGATGAATCCACGTGTTTACCATTGAGTGTTTGAGGCAGCAGGATGGTGAATCTAAACAGACTATGTACATATAATTTGGAACAGTAACGACCACTAAAGACATGGTTCATGTTGCCTTTTCCACGTCTTCATGGTGTTCATGTATCAGCCACAGGTTTCTACCACACCCACACATGCTTTCATACCTTCTCAATGTGCTTTGAATTGTTTACATTTTTGTGTGAAACCAATCAAATAAAATAATGTGTGTTTCCATGGTAATGAAGGAGCTTGTCACACAAAGATTTTGGACGATAATGGAGCTCTACGGCACAGAAGAAGAAGACTGAACTTGAGACTGAATTTAAGCACTGACGCGGGAGGAGAGATGTCGGACTGATCACCACGGCTGCGATTCAGACACAAATAATCACAGGCGGAGTGATACACCGAGTGAGAAGTCCCAGTGATGTTGCTCTCTATACATCACTCATGGAATGCCTCTTATCCAATCAGATCGCTTGGTCAGAACAACTTGTTGTATAATATTGGTTTGAGTTATTTTATTGGTTTATTGGTTAAAAGAAAAAAAACAGACGTCTCCTTGAAACGGATCGAGCTGCAGAGTCCAAACACAAACGGATCTCTCAGTGGAATCGTTCGTCTAACACAAACTGCAGAGCACGTCCTCACATCTCTTTTATTCTCTTTGTCCAAAAATGACAAACTGTCTTTAATTCATTCATGAAAACATCTCAGCAGTGATAAACAAAGAGGCATCATCATGACGAACCGACTCTAGTGATGAAGAGGTTAATCACATTTCCTGAATTTCCTTCGGGATCAATAAAATATCTCAGATAATATTTCATGTAACAAAGAGATCCAGTTTTCCTTGTTGCATGCAGACCGATGCAGTCCACACTCGACCACATGTTTATTACTTTCTAGCATTCATTTATCAGAATGATGCAATGAAGTAATAAACACTGAACTGATGTCACCGTTTCGATGGATTTTTACACACTGGACTCATCGATTGGCTTGTTTATAAAAACTGGGTGATATTTCGAGCACCTGTACCTGAACGCTGCTGCTGATGTTCAGAGCTCATCAGTATTCTGCACAAAGAAATGTCTCCCCAGGGTGGCAGGAATCAGTAGTGCAGGAGAGTTTCTGTCACAGCTCACAGACTAACTGGGGCAAAAGAAAGTCTGCTCACTGTCTCACACACACATGTACACAGACACACCTGGATCTCCACACTTACATGCAGAGACACACACACACACAGTCAAAACCACCGTCCTGTGTCTCCAGTGTGTGTGTGTGTGTGTGTGTGTGTGTGTGTGTGTGTGTGTGTGTGTGTGTGTGTGTGTGTGTGTGTGTGTGTGTGCAGGTCCGTCAGATACACTTGGCCTCCATGTCGTAGAGCTGCAGAAGGTCTGAGATCACAGCATCGATGTCGGCTTTGGTCACGTCCTCGCACAGCACCTACACACACACACACACACACACACACACACACAGAGTTCAGCTCCACACCTGGCCTGGATAAACAGCGGACTTCAAAGGTCCACGCACGTTTCAGACGACCCAGATTTCAGCGCCTCGAGGAAGAAGTGGATCACCGTAACTAATCCTGACTTTTTCCATTTGCATTCGGTTACAGTGACTGAAAGAATCAAAGAGAGCTCATTTATAAACGTGTTCGACAAAGGAAGACTGTAATAACTGCCAACCTTCAGTTAAACCTCAACAGTTTGAAGACGGGCGCGAGGCGGGTGGTCGGGTGGCGATGTCGCTGTGGTTTAAGTGCACAGCGGTACAAGGCTGTTAGTAGCTGTTAGAGGGGCTTTAAGAAACGGTGCAAAGCTACAACTACTGACGGTGCCCGACATACTGTTCATTAATTCTGTATAAACCTCTTTTTAAAGATGATTTTATTGCCTTGAATGTGCAGGAAGAACAGGGCCGACGCTTCCTGTTGACGTTTTCATTCCTTTATATAAAGGTGATGAAATGTCACATCTTACACTCTCCCCCAGCGTGTCATTATGAACACACACCTGCCACCACTCTCTCTCCCTGACAGGAAGCTCCACTCCATAGCTGTTAAGAGCCAGGTACAGGGTTGCTATGGCGATGTGTTGGGGTATGTGGCGGATGCACATGGCTCCATGGTAACAGTCTCTAAGCAATGCCCAGGAAGTCTCAGCAACGGGGGTTCGAGACCAAGCGTGGCGGTTCACCAGCGACTTCACAGACAGCAGGAAGTGGAGTAAATACTGCAGAGACACACACACACACACACACACACACACACACACACACACACACACACACACACACACACACACAGGAATTAGAGAGCATGTCCTAAAAAAATGGACATTCTGGTCTTCTGATATTTACAGTTTCAAGCAAGATGTTAGATCAGTGAAGAAAAGTGTTCCCAGACTAATATTTGAGACAAACACATGAGGACAACACGACAACACCAGACAGAAACAGAAACAGACACGGAGGCTCAACACTAAATATTGAGGACAGGATACACACACACACACACACACACACACACACACACACACACACACACACACACACACACACACACACACACACACACACACACACACACACACACACACACACACACACACACACACACACACACACACACACACACACACACCTTGTGCGGGTGTTCGAAGCAGACGTGGAAGTTGAGCTGTCGCAGGATGAGGAGCTCACACTGCACCACGCTGTCCCTCAGGTCCCAGAACTCCTTGTCACATTCGAGAGGAGCACTGCCGCTGTTGAAATACCTGCGAGGGAGGAACGGACGGAGAGGGGGGAGGAATGGGGGAGGGAGGTGAGGAGGATTCAAGGTGACCACTTTGAACAGCAAAAAACTTCCTGCAAAAATAGTTTTTCTAAGAAGGGCTGAAACTCGAGGCTGTGTTTGCAACTCTGTATCTGATAATGACCTTATTAACAAACTAAGTAATCACTTGGTGTATGAAATGTCCATCAGAAGATCTGTGACATGTTGACAACAGTCCAGCATACAAAGATAATCAGGCTGGAATCATGTAAAACAGAGGAAAGCAGCAAATCTTCTGATAAAGTATTGAAATAACTGATGGATTAATAAAAATACATATATATATATATATAGCCATATAGCCATATAGCTTTATATTTGTGACGGGCACATATGTGATGTATTAGTCTAACAGTTTATCAGTAAGTGTCACAAACAGAACCGGATCAGAACTATTAGCTACTAGAAAACTCATATCAACAATCTGATTCGTGTCTAAAGCGAATGCTTGCAGGTCGCAGCTGCTTTCTTTGTCCTCTGACGGCAAACTGAGGATATATTTGGATTTTGGACAAAACAGGTATTTTAAATGCATCAACTTTGACTCTTGACAATATTCCTCAATATTTTCATAATAAATAAATAACACAATAATAATCAATTCATTTGCAGATTCATTCATACTGATAATAATCAGTTAGATTAGTTCATAAAGTCCAAAACGTTTCATTCAAATGTTCCTTTAAAATCTAAACGCTTCCTTGTATCTGTCATCTCTCTCATTGGACCAGGATTACATGACATTTGCTTTAATTTAAAAGTATTGATTGATGTGACCGAGCAGCTGGTAGTATCCCCTCTTCAATTACCTGTGGCTCACATTGATGATGTCACGGGTCCTGATGTGCTGCTCCTCCACTTTACCGGCCAGGTAGAGACAGCTCATGGCCACCAGGTAGGGTTCATAGTCACGCAGGCTGACGCGCTCAAAGAAACGGTGATACAACACGCACGCTGTGGCCACGGGCACCGAGCGCATGCCCAGCTTCACTCCTGAGCAGGAGGGAGGAGGAGGCAGCCAACAACAACATGTGGTTCATCATCAGAGACAGGTTCATTCACACACAATCATCTATTGTTATTAACTGAACTAGACTTTTATTTAGTTCTTTTGAATATGGCATGTTAACCACCATATTATTCATTTGAATCAGTGAAATCCACCGGGATAGTTAATGAGGGTTCTTAACACTAGTTTGATTACTTAAAATGTAAATGTAAATACAACAGTAAAGAATGTGTGGTGAGGATGCAAAAGGCTGAAAAATTCTATCTGGTGGAACAGATTGATGTGTGAATTTAACAGAACTAAAGAATAATCAGGACAAGTACAGATTAGTTTTTGTTGATTTCTACTATCAACAACAACAAAAAAATATATACATACAATATACACACATATATACAGTATACACACACACTAAGCCAAAATTTAGAATGTTTACTTGCTTACCTTTCCTAATGTTCACTTAGGAACTTAACATGATTGTTATTTATTATTAATACCTTACTTTCCCTCTTTTAGTTCTTTTTCCTGGCAGAAATGTGTTTAACTCTTCCTGAGGACATGTGACACAAACTCAGACCTGTGGATGAGCGGCTGGTTACCTGTCTCCATGATGAAGCGACACACGCGAAAGTGTGTTTTGATGTCCCGTGCAGCGTCACTCTCTGCTCCGCCGCCGGAGTCTCTCCTGCCCGGTAGACACAGCGGTCCGTCCGGGGAGGAAGTTAAACTAGAGGACGGACCCTCCATGGCTCATGGACCATGAACACGAGTAGCCCAGGCTCTATGAGGGTCTAAAGAAGATAACAAACGCTAGTGTTTTATTCAGCTTCAAAGATAAACTGTAAGTTAAGAAAGCTAATTAGTTTAAACTCGCCCAAACGGGGGTTTTATTAAAGTCACTTTACAGCAAGATAAGATTAACTGATGTGATCGACAAACGGAAATAAACAAACGGAAAGAGGTACAGTGTTAGCGTAATGTCTTCTTCTTCTATATATTAGGCAGACTACACGCTAGAACGGCGCACTGCTGCCCTCTACTGTTTGTTATCCATAATTGCTTTGACAATATTTTAGTCGATGACTGTGCAAATATTTAATTATATTTATTGTCTAGCTATATTTATCTAGATTTAGTGAGGTCTAGTTGGATAAGTTAACGTTGCTAGCATACACACCATAAGACTGTTACAGGGCTGCCAAGTTTCAGAAAATCACAAGAGTGAGACTTTAGTGTCATGATGTGTTTGAAAAAATTTTGGCCTGTTTTAACGTCGATTTATACCTTAAGACTGATGTCCTCACCTCCATGCCAGCTGCTCTCCCTGCACTGTGGCCTCCTAATGCTAGTCTTAATTAACCAGAAATTAGAAATGAAAATTGTAACAAGAATTTTGACAAAATACATTTATTTGCAATATTTCATTTCAACCAACTGTCCATCATTTAGCTGGGGACATGTCTCATGTTGTAGGCGTTTGTGGCAGATTTTGATGCCTTGATGACAGAGGCAGGGGGCTCCCACTTGAAACACTGTGGCTCAAGGCTCGCCATCTTCACAGTCATGATGGACGATAGAGTTCCCTCAAGAGCCAAACTGTTTCGGGTTTTGGTTTTGTTTGAGTAGGGGGTGATTTCGGACACAGCCAAAGTGGATTCCAGGGACTCTGTGGGTTCCTTTAGGGGGGTCTAATAATAATACAGATAAAAACTAAGAGCAACATTTGTCCTACGTCGACATCAAACTAGTGAAAACATTTAAAAAGTGAACCCATTTTCAATAATTTTGTGTGATCAAAATTGGGTAGTTACCTACCGTCCGTCCTCTAGCAAGCAGGAGAACGTCGAGTGGGTTTTAAATGTCGGCGCTGTTGTGTGTGAAAGATCGTTAGAGACGCCAAGACCCGCCTTACGTTGCTTCTGATTGGTTTATATTGCGTGGTGCCTTCCGTGGTTGGTTAGATTTAGGCACAAAGGACTGGTGGATTGGTCTGGGATTGGTTATCTCGGTCAGTCAATCAGAGTTACTCGAACTACGGCATGCCGCGAGGACCAAAGTTTATTATCATGAAAAAAATAAATATAGAGTATTGAATGGGGAAATATAAGCGTGAGAAATGTCAAGTGTGGCGCGTGGTGTGAGAATGGGTCAAATTGCGTGACTGTCACACTCAAAGCGTGACGCTTGGCAGCTCTGCTGTTATCACGACACAACTAACTAGCTATAACCATAACGCATGTCAGTTACCGGAAAACATACAGTCGGACTTCCGGTCAACAATACCAGAAAAGTTGTAGTTTGCGAATCTTATCTATCGAGAAGAGATGATCATTTAGAAGTTCATTGTAACTTGTGAAAAAATGTGAAAAAGCGCACAGTATTTTGTGTAAGGAAACAAAAACATACTTAATTTCAAAAACGTCCAACGACGCTCTCCATAGCAAAGTCGGTCTTTCTCATTCAAATAACAAACTTCCGGTTACAACTTCCAAAATAAAGGTCGTATTAGAGAGCAAGGTTCAATGACTGTACATAAAGATATTTTACACTTTATGCACGGGACAGGGAGCAAAGCTTGCGGCAATTAGAGCAATCAAACATTAATAATTAATCCGAACCACAGATTCAAATTAGATTTTTAACAGCACATATCTTTAAACACACAGTGCACCCTTGCAGTCATCAGTTATATGATTGTTTGTTTCTTTAAACTATTAAGCCGAATTTTTCGTGCTTATGCAGCCATGTCCAGTGTGTAACATACGTTATTTTCCTATTTGTTGTTAGGACATCAATGTTTCCAATTCTGTATGACGTCCGGAAAGCAGAGGTCAGTTTGAATGTGTTGCTTAGAAACGAGTCAGTATAAACAGACACGGGGACTGCAGACAGATGCAACAATGTCGTCCAGTTACTCAGCAAACCAGGTAGCATAAATACGTTGTTAGTGATGAAAACAATGAACATGAGACATTTTGTTGTTCTGTTTTTCTCCTTCACTGTGACCTCTTTCCCTCCTCAGTATGACGGTGCGTTCAGGTCCCACAGGCTGCAGAACTGGTGCGAGACGAAGCGCTTCAAAGAGGTAGTTAATCGGAGTCAGCGACCTGTCCTCATGTATTATATTAGTTATATTATGATTTGCCTTTTAGCACGAAGAGTAGCATTGTCATCTGGAAATTTGATGGATGGATATGTGTGTGTGTGTGTGTGTGTGTTTGTGTGTGTGTGTGTGTGTGTTTTTGTGTGTGTGTGAGTAGAGGCCCACAGCACAGGAGGGTCACACCACCTTCATAGCTGATAATAGAGGGCATCTGCTGCCAGGAGTGGGGAAGGTGAGGGACTATCGGTCTAACCTCTATACTGTCTCTCTGTCGATGTTAACGTGTATTTATGTGTGTGTGTTTGTGATGCTACAGAGGGGCAGTGCATGGCCAGACTTTAAGGGCACCTGGGATCTTCCTGCTCGTATCCCCGCACGCTGCATCAACCCCACAGGCCGCTCTGTGGAGGGTCTGAACAGACTGAAGTCCTGGGGATTTGACCCACGGCACAGTGGAGCATCTGAGCCCCACGGAGGCAGCACAAATACTGACAGGCTGCAGAATGCAGGGGAGCAGGTTCGACCAAAACACACACCTGTCCTGTGCATCCTTTCATGGGTTAATCAGAAAGCTTTCTGGTCCTGTCTCATAGTCTCGCATGATCTGTTTTAAAACCTGTGCTGTTTTCTCAAGGTGTGGCCGTCGTCCGAGTTACTGTGTAATCTGTAGACAAATGGTTCAATAAAAGTTATTTCAGGTGAAGCCTGAAAGATGTGACCTTTGAGCTGAATGTTAGCAGAGCTTTGAACACAGACTCAAACCATCCTTACTCATAGAGTTAGAGGATTAACTTCAGGACAAAGACAATATGTATAAGACTGATCCACTGCTGTGAGCAGAGACAAAACGAGTGTATACTTACATCAGGAAATACAATTACAGGTAACATTTTAGTCAAGTATAATTGTTCATTTTAATCATTATTATTAAAGAAAGCAAAGATGAATAAAGACAGAGCGTCCAGGAGAGGGGACACATCCGGTCCCTGGAGCCCTCAGGTGGCCTCTTAGAGACGGAGCAGCTGAAGAAGCTGAGGTCAGGTGGCTGACACAAATCATTTACAGGGACAGACATGATATTACTTTATTGCTCAAACCATGATGACATCTGATAAATGTGACCATTAGAGTCCATTTCATAAAACACACAGCAGTCTAACGTAGTGTTTGTTATTCTAATCTGCTCAGGCATGATTGTCTTTGCATCAATATTTAAGTGTTGATCATTCTCCTCCCAGGAGCCATTATCTCCTTAACATAGCAGAAAATAAATTAATAACTAGAGGACATTGCGTTTGGAGTTTTGCCATCAATAAAAATGTCCCGACAGTTTTAGTGAATTTAAGTGAAACATAAAAACTCTGTGTGTAATATTGTTCCTGTCTTGAAGGTAAAAAAGCACCAAAAGTTCTGTAGTCCCTGAGTTACTGATCCTTTCTGACACTGCAGGCTGCCCATAAGTCAGCTGCTGCCTCGATCACAGTAGAAGTTGCATCATAACAGATATACAGTGAAAGAGGCTATGCTAAACATGCATGTACGGTGTTTTGTAAGTCAAATCTCCCCCCTGTAGTCCTCAGACCTGGAAAAGGAAGCTGGAAGCGGGCCTGGTTCACTCTACCAATAACTATAGCATGTTCTTGGCTGTTCCATCTAATTTGCCTATAGTGGTTTAATGTGGAACGGTGGTGAAGCTAAAAACAAACAAGCAGAAGAATGCGTGTGTGTTTTGGGTAACTGGAGCGACTGGAGAGACGCTGAGTCCCTGTGGAGAGCCGGCGGAAATTAGCTGAGCTCCTGTGTCGCCTCAGGAAGTCAGACACAATCCAAGCCCGCTCTGATCTCTGAAATGTCTGTGAAGCTGCTTTATGCTCTGGTTACTCTGTTCGTGCCCCAGCTCTGCAGCTCTCAAAAACTAAATGATAGCCTTTAGAGTTACGAGTCAGTCACACATTTAACATGTTTAAAAGCCATTTGGTTATTAACAAGGTTATTTTTACATTTCAGTCAAGAAAGAAGGAAGAATCACGAGCCGAGAGCAAAGGCCTTTTGAAGAGGAAGAAGCTGCTTGTCTACATTACAGTCAGAATATGAAGGATGAAGCCAATCCTGAAATTCAGCTCAGTGGCCTCTGTGTGTTCTGCTTCCTCACAGGGCGATGACGTACAGCAGGACGGTGCTGAGCCTCCATCCTCTGCAGCTGAAGCCCGACCAGCGTCTCAGGACCGCCCGGTCACTGCAGGCTGCCAGAACCAGGTCTCTCTTGCAGCAGTGAGTCCTGGTTCTGATGGTCGGCCTGAAGCTGCACAGAGAACCAGCAGCAGAGCTCACAGTGTCACAGGGAGACCAGGGAGTGATGTGGCAGAGAAAGTAGTCCCCAGAGGGTCAACATCGTCCTCCAGCCAGAGACACGGAGACGCACAGCAAGACCAGTGAACCTCTTCTTTTCATTGTGAATGGATCTGTACAATACCTACCTACTAAATAAAAGCCCATTACCTGAACCAGTTTGACTTTAGCACGGCTGTTTTAATGCAGAATAGTTTTCTACTTTTGAATGTGGCGTCTCCTTTTGTTTCCTGTTTATCATTCATCTCCATAGTGACAATAAGAGTCACAGCTCCATTAAACATTACAAAAGAGGACACCATTGTTCTCTGTGGAAACACGTGTGGAGCAAAGATCAGTCCCGTCTCGCAGTTTTAATCGCATTCAGGAAACCTGAGGAACAAACAAACTAATATCCTGCCGTTATTATCTCAGTGTCATAATGTCGATTATTATAACAGAAGTGGAGGCGTGAACACTGAGGTTGGAGGCATGTTGGAGTCTGTCAGACAATAATTAGAAAATAAACCACAACAGGATCCTCTGCAGCACAGAACCGGTCGTCTCTGTAACTCATGACTGCTATAAACCACATGAGTCCACAATTCAACAATTAAACACAGAGGACAATACACAGAAGCACGCCGCGGATGTTTGCATGTCTTGAATAACAGAATATTTTCATGGTCTCAGACCAGGACTCTGACTCCGGGAACAGTTACGGCAGAAAAGAAGTTTGAACTCGGCTGCAGAGTGTGAATGCTGTAAATAAAATATATAGAACACATGAATCTGCTGATAAAGAAACTTTATCTTTCAAAGCTCCTCGTTGTGTTGAAGAGAAACGTTGTCACAGACTTTGGTCAAACATTGTCTTCGTATTAACAGGAAGCGGCTTCATTACGCACGAGGCTGTAAAACTGTCCAACAAGGCACTGAATACAAGCTCCAACAGAGAGATCACCTGTGAGGGGACAGGTTCACCCCTGTGCAGCCGGTGGGCTGGGCTTTGTTGAGATCCTGATTTTATTAATGATCACCCAGTCTCTCTGTTCCGCTGTGACCAGGACCCTCAGACAGGAAGAAGCAGAGCTGTACTTCCTGTCCACCTCCTGCATCTCAAACCTCCCGTTCTCTAACGTCCCCACTGACTGAAACCGTTTACAGCTCTTCTCCTGTCCGTCGGTGGTCACCACCTCTCGGCCCACCTCCACCTGAGCTGACTCCAGCAGGTCTTTGCCCCCTGACCCCGTTTCTACATAGATCCCCGTCACCACCGCGGGCTGCATGAACACCACAGTCAGGCAGTTGCCTTTCTCCGGGGAGCGTCCCCAGAAGAAGCCCTCTCCGGCGTCCCAGGCCAGCTTGGGGAAGTGTTTCTGGTAGGTGGACATGTTGCAGTAAACCTCGGCTGGAGGGTTGTTGTAGATATTCTCCTCAAAGTTTTTGTCCTTCAGCTTGTTGAACGTCCCCTGGAAGGAGGAGAACGTCCCCATGTGCTGGAAGAGCGACGGCTTGAAGAGGATCTGTCCTTTCTGAGTCAGCAGCTCTCTGAAGTGAGTCATCAGCCAGTCGCAGGGCATCTCCTGGTAGAAGAGGAAGAGGAAGCGGGCCAGGAGAGGAAGGTGGGCTGATTTGTAGAGTTTCCCGATGTAGCCGAGGGCGGAGAACTCCAGCATGGCCCAGGTGGTCCTCTTCGCCTCCTGCTCCTCCACGCGACTCCTGATGGTGGTCAGGAAGTTTTTAGCGCAGCTGATGTCGTCCTCCAGCTGGAGGTAGTATCGGCCCAGACCAGAGCTGTAGTGCATCAGGAAGGCGTAGTCCAGGTTCTGTTTGGAGCGGAACGACACCCTCTCTGGAGCATCGTTGTAGTTCCTCTTCAGACCTGCAGGAGGAGCAGAGAGCCTCGGATCAGAATCGCAGCAGCAACAGAACAAGAGGATCGGGATGTGACTGAATGTGAACACCTGTAGGATCAAAGTGTACCTGTCAGAGGAGGGTACCAGTCCTGAGGAACATGTAGGACCACCAGCTGGCCTTGGTCCAGCTCGGAGGTGAAGGCAGCGCTGATCTCTTTCACCGTCCTGACCCTCCAGCTGACATCGAAGTCTGCCAGCAGCAGCACCACCACCAAGGAGGAGCGCTCCTCAGGAGACGACTGGGAGAAGATGGACCGCAGGGTGGGGATCAGATAATCGCCCTTCGTCCTCTTAACTGATGATATGCCGACTGATAAATATCCTGCAACATGACAAATGTGTTAAAGTATCATTAAAAACCACCAGTCTGACATTCAAATATATTAAGGATCACGTTCGACACCCTCTCACATCCATACAGACCATAAGACAAAAGACTGGCTTCCTCTCAGGGTCTCTATTTACAGGCTACAACTAGACTACAAGAAGAACAAACAATGGAGCAGAAACAGAAGCAGCTTTTGGCCTCAGCTGTCTGTGTGTGCTGTGGTTATCTGTGATGGTTGAGGCTGTAATGTTAGCTGGGTTAGCATTACAAGCTAGCAGGCAGCTAGTGAGTAACTTCCTCCCCCCCTACTTCAAACTTTGGTCACTACACCGAAGCTAACTGTCATGCTAACAGCAAACAAGCTTCCAACTCAGGCATTCATTCAGCGAGGACAGAGGAACAGCAGCCCGCCACAGAGTCCGCTCCGTGTTTACTTCCTCTCTGTTTTACTACTTCCTGTTTATAATATTCAACATGTTTGATTTGATCCGAATGTAAAGATGAGAATCAGAAACAGCCGACAGAGTTTGATGATCACTTTAGGACGAACGTTCAAGATGAAGTCAGTGTGTCTGTCACGGCCTCATCAGGCCCCGCTCTGAGCATCAGGCTGTTCGTTAAACAACCCGGGATAATCAGACGCCGTTACGGGACATGCAGAGTAAAACATGGTGAAAGTGCAGCAGGGGGCGGCCGGGACACGGTCGCTTTGCACAGCGGTCAGGGATGTGAAGAATTTAGACTCAGAAACCTTTAAACCCTCCTTGAATCTCACTCGGTACAGAGCAGACACTCAAACAGACCTTACATCTATATTACACTATGAACAGGCAATGAGACTGAGTTGAGCCACTGCTGACACTCAGATTGTTCCCTGATGTTGTGATGTTGCAGCAGAAGTTGAGTCAGGTTTACCGTTCGGTCAGAGTTTCAGCTCGACCTCAGGCTAACAGTCAGGACTGCAGATTAGAAGATACATCCCATAATTCTCCTGTTAGACACCGCTGACTCACTGTTTACTGTTCTAAAGCTTCTACACACGTTTCAGAAGCTGCAGACAAAAGAGAACGGCTCAGAGACCTGCACGGCCACAGGTGAGGACAACTTAATATCAGACTGATAAACAGCAGACGGTGTGTATCCTGGTGATCTGGTTGATGAGTAAAGTGACCTACAGTATTGCAGACTGAATAACAATTGCACATGAGCAGTAATTGCACAGACGAAATTGCACGGCATGAAATTCAGTGAGATTCAAAGGCAGGCGGGCTCAGTGCCTCCAGCACGCCTCTGAAACGCTGAATAATTGATGTGTGGTATATTGATTTTCTGTCTTCCTATGACGATATGAGGTTGTAGCCGTTAGAAGCTGTCGCCGAAGAGTGAGCCGGACGACTTTCAATCAGGTAAAACAACATTAGAGAGGTTCGGGGGAGATTCTGCTGCAGCAACAAGTCTGAGACAAAATATCCAAAGCTGCAAACAGTTCTGTGTGTAATCACATCATATTAGCAGCAGCCATGGTGATTCAGTATCTCAACTTAGAGCTCCTGAAAACCTTCAGGTCCAAAGACTCTGGAACCATCAGAGGAGCACCTGAATGCAGCAATCACTGTTTAACCTCTGTGACTCAGGTAAGCCCTGCATCAGTCACAGCAGCTTTGAATGATCAGTTACACACAGTTAATGAGCACTTTCCCTCAGAAGGACGTGCTCAGTGTGGGACTCACTCTGCAGAGGGGACGGAGCTCCAGCCTGCAGCTGATAGGACACATTGAGCGGCAGGAAGTCTCCTCGCTCCACCCAGGACTCCTTACTGACCAGCCGCTCCGCCGCCCAGGTTAACTCCTGAGGAGGAGGCTCGAAGGAGCGCTTCAGGCCCTGAAACACAAACACGTTCACTCTGACATTAGATCATAAAACGATGACTTCTGTTAAACAGAGTCTGAAGTGAAACCGGTGGGTTCAGCGGTGCAGCCCGTGTCCTGTTAGCAGAGCAACATGTTTCCTCTGCAGCTCCTCCACAAAGCTGCATGTGCCTTAGCTCCTTCTGAACACGTTACAGGCAAAGTTTTTCTGTTGCCATCAGGACGATGTTTTTGTACCTGCATGTTAAACATTTATCTCCTCTGAACCCAGATCACTTAACGCTCCGCAGGTTTACATTTATTTACAGACTTTTTTCTATATTTTTATCTTTTTATTCAGTTTTTTTGTTTAAATCTACAAAATATCCGTTTCAATTTCAAACTTTTCTCCAAACTTCAGCTCGAACGTAGAATTTATTTTAGTCTGTACGTCGTTCTGTTTGTTTAGTTTTTTAGGTACAAGCTGCTCCAAACCAAATGCCCCTCGTGGGACTAATACAGTTGTTTAAATAGAATTAGTGTGAATAGTGTGTGTGTGTGTGTGTGTGTGTGTGTGTGTGTGTGTGTGTGTGTGTGTGTGTGTGTGTGTGTGTGTGTTTGTGTGTGTGTGTGTGTACACTCACACCAATGAGAAAGTCTGAGTAGTTAATGAAATAAAATCCCCCGACGAGAAGCAGCACGGCCACAACAACATTCTTCTTCTTTGAATGACGTCGCATTTCCTAACACACACACACACACACACACACACACACACACACACACACACACAGAGACAGACAGACAGAGAGAGAGAAGCCTCCATTATGCTGGTGTGTAACTCAGTCAGCACGACAGTAAATAATTCAGCCAACAGTTAATGAATGTTTCAGAGGCTCACACAGCGACAGGTCGACATTCACACAGTCACAGAGACAGACAGGTGTAACAGGACCAACAGTACATTGATCCTGAGTCTGTGTTTTACCACATGACTAAATCAATAATCAGATCAATAATCAGTCTGTAAATTGTGCTTCTGTGGGCTGTTAAACTGATAATGATGCTTTAATCCTGCTGCTTCATTCAGGATACATCTTCCTACAGATCAGCTGAGAAGGATTTGTTAATCACAAGTCGACGCTCCGGATGTGACGCTCAGAACGAGCGCGACAGTCTGTTCGTGTGGCTAAGGTTTGTGGTGGCCTGTGTGAGTCACACCTGTGTCACAGACTGATCATGTGACTGTTTCTACCTCCTGTTGTCGCTCTCACTAGGATTTAAATACGTTTACACAGTGTGATCACAGCACACAGCCGCAGTTACATGTCCTGAGTGCACACCTGTGTCACACGACAAACATTTCAGCTGGCAGGTGTGTTGCTCCTGCCTGAGGCCGCTCTGTGCACTGGTTCAGTAATAACCAATAACAATGCGAGGCCAACCTGGAAAACAAACACACGTTTACACAGGCGCGTAATCAATTTACACTTCTGTTGATTGTTGCTTGTGTTAGTCGATGTACACTCTGGTTTTGTACCATTATTAGTTTACTGTATCAAATGTTTAATGATTAATATTTAGATGCTCGTTCTCATTTTTCGTACTTTTATTATTAAGTCTTTGTTGTTTTATATTTATGTTTGTTTGTTCCTTTGTCTTACAGGAATCCAAATAAACAAATCAAAGCTGCAACAAGAAGTCGATTAAACGTTAGTCAATAAAAAGATGAATAATTAAGCAGATTATTTTGATAACAGATTAACAGTTTCAATAATTCTTAAGCACAAAATTTCTGGTTTTAGTTTTTTAAATGCCGATTTGTTTCTTTTCTTCGTCAGTCTAAAGATTTTTATGTTTTAAACTGTCGAACAAAAGAAGAAATATGAGAACGTGACTTTGGGCCTCTGGGAAACTAAACTTTGTGACACTATAACATCTGTTAATCAATCATAAGATCATTGTTTAGTTGAAGTTTGTTTACAGGTGAAAACTTAACTTTATAACACAATTATTAAACATCATTTAAACACATGATGGAGGATTACATGGAGCTGATAACACACTGTTTCCTCTCATCTGCTGTCTTTGAACTGATCCTGAATGTGTGTGTGTGTGTGCGTGCGCGCGCGCGCGCGTGTGTGTGCGCGCGCGTGTGTGTGCGTGTGTGTAGGGGGGATTACAGTCACTGATAAAGAAGAAGCAGTTGTGTGAAGGAGAAGTTTCTGGAAGGAGGGTCTGTCAGGCTATATTTAGCTCAGCTTGCTCTGTTTACACTCACAGGTCAGACTGTCTTTAAGTCATAATGATGGTTTACTGTCTGTCCAAAACACCTGTCCACACACACACACACACACACACACACACACACGGGAAGCATAACAGGAGTACAGCGTCTTTGTTTAGTCAACAAGTACCACAGTCTGCACTGACTCTAATTATAGACCACCACACACACACACACACACACACACACACATCTACAGTATCTGCTCAGTATGACCACAGTGCTCCACCTCTAACTGACTGCATGTCACACTACACGGACTACACCTGACTGACAGCACAGGTGTGTCTGTGTTAATGACACAATGACACCAATGATACAGCAGCAACCAGGAAGCTGTGGATGATTCTGTAGTGTCATTTTTTTATATATCTGATATATATCATATATATCATATATATCAGATATTATATATCTGATATATATCATATATGATATATATCAGATATATAAAAAAAACAAATATACACACACACACACACACACATATATATATGCTTAAACTCTTTCACCAACAATCATTCAGAGTTATGTTTTTAACTTTAAGTTATAATAATGTGACACGTTGTCACCGCACTGATCATTTAGAGGGTCAGTCCGGAGAAAACCACCGACTCATTACACCGAACCTTCCGTTAACGGTACAGTGACAGAGAACAAGTTCTAAACTCACTGCTGCTGTTGCTGTCTATATGAATAAGCATGTTTCTCCCTCGTTACAAACAGGGAAATAAATCAAAGTAATTTAAAAGTATAATAATATGAAAACTAAATAATAGAATAGCTTCTGACAGACAGGACGGTCCTCTCACCTCGTGCAGCCGGTTGTTTCGCGTCCTCTCGGCGGCTGACCGTCCGTCTGTCAGCGTCTCCGCTCCGGGATGTTCGACTTATAAGGACCGGAAACTCCGAGAGATCACCGGAGAGGAAACAATGACTCTCCGGTTCAAAGTGCTGCACATAATAACCTCAGTTTCCACATCCTGCTCGCTATAAACCCTCCGCTGCTCCTGCACGCGCTCTGCCTGTCTGTCTGTCACCCTGTCTGTCTGTCTGTGTCAGTGGGCAGAGCACCAGGTGCACCGGCTTTATATGGACCAGGTGTGTCGTCACAGAGCAGAGACATCACACCGCCCAGCTACACACACACACACACACACACACACGCAGTCTTTGTCTGTAGGGGCTCCTGATAACAATCCTGTTTCACTACAGTCACATCAGCTGTTTGTGTTTCTCAGCCTCAGAGGGCACCCGTGGGAAGTTCAGCTCTTTTCACTGATCAGATCATTTGGCTCTTTATTTAGAGCCACTTCTGCATTTTATTATTCAGTCAAACGTGAGTCAAGTTTAGACCTAGAACTGGTACTCGTGCACACACAATGCTTACTTCATGTAAATCCATCACAGGCCTTAAAGTATCCAGAGACAAATGTTACTTAAAGTTTGATATAAAACCTTAAATCATTTTTTACATTTGTGTATTGATTGATTATTTCAGGAATAACTAATTGTAACGTATTAGTGTGTGTTACAGGGTTCTACTCCTTCAGACACGCTGCTCCCGGGGTGTTTTCCAGGTCCCCTGCACAGCCAACAGAAAACACCTGTGCCAGTTACCTCTGGCACTGCTCCCAGAAGCCACTCCCACACATCTCTCCCCTACAGATGAGCCTCAAGCACACCTCACTACCACGCTAATATGGTTTTATTACGAATTTCATTTATTCATAAAAAGCAGACAAACACAGGACATGAGCGCTCAGACGGGACGGGGCTGCTCTCGTTCTCTCTGCTGCTCACACTTACATAAAAACAACATCCATTAAAGCTTTCATTTCCTGCATCAGTGTGTCTCTCATCTCTCCGTCCTCATGGGGAAAGACTTTCTCTGACAAACTCTGACCGAACCTTCATTATTCTTTAGTCGACTTCATTATTAAGAGTTAATCCATTGAAATATTAAAACGTGTTACTGTGGACTGAGGAGATCAGTGCCCCTCAGCTCGCCTGCACTCAGCTGTTATTTCAGCTACAGTGAGTTTATAACCTGAACTTCAGCATTAACGTTGGCTTGTGAACAGTCGCTGGTTCTTTTCGTGCTCACAGTAAACAGGAACATGTGACTGTTCGCCTTTACCACTCGTTTGTTTTCATATCTGCAACATTAGTATTTGTATCTGTCCTCGTTTGTCTTCTTGTCTTTTCTTTGTAAATGAAAAAGCTTCCTGTGGACCGACGCTGTGAATGAAACCTGCTTCTCGTCCACGTCATGTTGCAGCTCCACGTTGCTTTTGTTATTTCCGTATCAAATGAAGGAAACCGAACGTGAGCTGTGTTTGGTTTCCTGCACACGGATTTCCAATGTGACAAAACTTTGCAAAGTGAAAATGTTTGTCTCGCTTTGACATGCAAAGGACTATTTTACTATTCTAAGGTCTTTGAGCCTGTTTGTAGGGATGTAAAGAAGGTGACACGAGGAGTGTTTGCATGTTCTGCTTGTTTATTCTCGCTCTGCGGTCAGAGTGTGCAGCACAGAGCTGAGGATGGACAGGAACCCCCTCAGAGCTCCATCGTCTCTCGGCTGCTGCTGAAGAGTCACTTTGACTTCCTCCTCTTCTCCGCCTTTTCTCACCGACTCCCTCCTGCTCCTCCCGTCGGCCTGCTCCTCTTCCTCCCCCTCCTCCCCCTCTCTGTCCCCCCCGGTGTACAGCAGCTCCCCCAGTATGAGCGTGCTGTGAGGTGTGTTACCGGAGTGTGTGTGCTGGGTGTGTGTGTACAGGTAGACCCTCCAGGGGAGTGTGTGTGGCGGCGTGAAGGCTAACGTCTGGATGTTGAGCAGCTGCATGGCGGCCTGGAGGCTCTGAGGCGAACAGTGAGGTATGGCGGGGCATCGAACCCATTCCTCCAGGCGCACGTAATCCTCCTCTCCTGGTATTTTAGGATCTAGACCAAAAAACAAGCAGCCAAGTCAGAGAGAGCAACGTGAGGCAGAAGAGGGACATCAAATCTGCACACACCTGAGTGAAACTTAGATAAATCACAGCCCGCAGATTCTCCCACAGTTACAGTTTTTGTCCCTTTGTTCCCGTCAGACTCACTTCCTGTCCCACGAGGAGAGAAAGCTTTCAGACTGAGAGAATCTTTATCTATTGAATTACCTCGCTCAGCATGCAGAGCTCGTCGCTGCAGCCACAGACGCTCAAACTCCTCCGGGCTGAGAGCCGGGGAGGGGGACAGACTGAGGGGGGGCGGGACGTCAGCGGAGGAGTCTGTACACCGACCGGCACCGTCTGAGCCTGGGAGGACGAGGAGGGACAAAGACAAGAAGAGAGAGAGAGAGGAGGAGGATGCAGCAATAAGGGGAAGAATGGGGGACAGAGGGGGGGTGAGTTTGGATGAGTTCCAGAGGAGGAGATGTGTGATTGAAATGGTTCTGCATTCCTAGAAATGGACTTGAACCCTGATGAAAAACATCTTCTCTGTCTTCGACCAAAATAACAAACTCAGTATGAAAGTCAGGAAGATTTCCTCGACCCTCTGAGAAGGGTCACAGCCGAGACGAGTGGGCCTGATCTGATTAAAACGATATAAATATACACGCAAGCTCCACATCGAGCACAATCTACAACACGCTTTAAAAAAGGTTAAAAAAAGAGAGAAAGTGGGGCGCTGGTTTAGCTCAGTCGGTAGAGCAGGCGCCCCATATACAGAGGCTACAGTCCTCGTCGCACTGATCGCAGGCTCGACTCCCGGTCTGCCGATCATCTGTGCATGTCAGCCCCCACGCTCTACTCCCCACATTTCCTGTCTCTCTTCAGCTTTCCTATTGAATAAAGGCAAAAAGCCAAAAAAAAAACAAAAAAAAGAGAGAAAGCATAAACAAATAAGCAGACCGATGAAACGAATGAGCCTGCACTGAAACCTTTCGATCACGAGAAGCAGAAAAGCTGCGACACGTTTGTTTCTTCAGTTTTTAAAGCCGGCTGTGTCACTTCTCTTACGCTTGGTTTGAATAATGAATTCGGTCATTTTCCAGCTTAACCACGCCCAATTCAGCCCGAACATTAGAAACTTAAATGACCATATTTTAAACTTCATGTCCATAAGAACCTTAAATACACAGTCACAAGCCTGCTGTTAATCTGGCTCTAAATTGTCAGCCGCCTTGGCCGAGCATTCACTGTGAATTCTGGGAACTCTCACACACAGGTGTGTCTCAGGTGAATCAGTTCAACACAAAGGACATTTGCAGAAGGAACCAGTCGTGTTCCATTTGATGTCTCACGGATCATCAAAGCAAACAGGAGGCGCCGGTTGTTTCAATGACGCTCTGACTGTACAACAGTGTTGTCTGTTTGGTTCCTGCTGTTTGTCTTTGTGGGTTTTTGTGTAATCAAAGCAAAGGAAGTTTAATTAAAGCATGTTAAATAACATTTAGAACCAGAGGAGAGTTACAACGTTCAAATACTGCTGAAAACAAACAGAGAGGTCACCGAAGACGCATTCGAGGGGCTCGTTAATGCCAGGTGTGACCTGCAGGCTTAGAGCCGACCACTTGAGATCGGATCACCCAGGACAGATGCGGAACACCAAACGTGAACAGGGCCAGAGAGGGAAACCGGAGCGCCGAGAGTGAAGCAGCCAACATGGCCGACGAGCAGCAGCGAGACACTCCCCATCCAACTGATGTACACATCGGAGCAAAGTGAATGTTCATTATTTTCACTGTGTTGTTCTTTGATTTGAAGTTCACATGATTTCAGTTTAATAGTCTCCAAATATGAGGTTAGCTTCAGTTAGCTTAGCACAGAAACAGCCGCTACAAATGTCCTTCAGAGGGACCCGTCTGACTTTATACTGAGAGGACGTTTCACAGCCTGGACGCTGAACACGAGACTTCTTTGGTTATTTAGCAGCAAAGTCCCGTCACACACTGACTGACATTCCTGGAGATCTGAATTTCTTGGCAGCAGTGAAAAGACTCAGAAAACAGGTTATGGAAACCAGAAATATCAGCTGCTCCTGAAGATGCCAGTGAATCTGTGGAATTTAAACCTGCTTCAGTGTGTCCTTGGGCAACATGAGTCATGTTCTGTGATGCAGTAAAACCGGACTGTGTAAAGCTTATCGACTCGGACAAATGAGAATCAAACGGATGCTGCTGAGATGAGAAGCAGACCTCAGGGCACTAACGCTTCGTGAGCAGTGTTCCTCCTGGTTTGTGTCCTGATCCTTCCCTCTGTAAGGAGAAACAAACTATTCCAGCAGTACAATCCAGTCTCTCCATCCTTTATAGGAAATGTCTCACATATCCATCCAGAGACAGGCTGTAGCTGACGTGTCGTGTGAATAACCCTGAGCCTCGGCTCAAATGGTCTGGAGAAAACTGAGGGCCTTATGAATCCAACAAAAGTCTACTGATTGTCAGCCGTATTTACTACTAGCCAGTCCCATATAAAAGCTGCAGTGATACACAAATCCAGTTAAAGCACACCTGCGCTGTAAATCAAAATTAGAATGGCTGCTCAGCTCCTCCAGATACTTCTGACCAGCGCCCAGTGTGACGAGCTGTTAGCTCGGGTCAGTACCAGGATTTCTCTGATGGACACCAACTACCAGCGTTCTGTTTCAGCTGTGGAGCGCCTGTCCATCTGTCTCACTGAGTGGCAGTTTCACTGTATCTACGAGTCACAGGTGGGCTGAGATCTGTCTCACTACAGCGCTATGAAGCCACAACAAACAGATGTTACTGAGATTTAATGACAATAAACAGGCTGAGAGGATGCTGAGAGAACTACATCAGGAGGCAGGGTTGTATGAAGGGTGAGCTCATGCTCTGTCAGGTCTGTCTGCAACACGACAAGAGCACGACTTTAAAATGACTGTTTTTTGAATGGAGTTTGGTTTGAACATTTAAAATTCAAATGCAGCTAAAATACTGTCTCATACAGGACTCCGCTCACCTGAATGAACCTGCTCATCTCTGCTGCAGCTCAGTGTGTCTGAGAGGTCAGTGTTAGGCTTGGGGTCAAAGGTCACATGTTCAGGACTCCCTCTGCTGGTGGACTCTGTCTCCACGGTGACCTGCCTCAGAGACTCCAGAGTGTTAAAGCTGCTTGCCCATTGGCTGATGGGCTCTGCCGGGCGGCCAATCAGAACGCCCAGAGAAGGGTCTGACCTCCGACCCTGGAGGACCTTTCGAGTCTCTTCAATCCCACAATGCAACAGGCGGTAGTAGAGCAGCGCCTGGTCACGCACACACATGTCTGTCTCCTCCTCTGGAAAACAAGAGTTTAAAGATGTCCTGTCTTTATCTCTTTTACTAGCACACACACACACACACACACACACACACACACACACACACACACACACACACACACACACACACACACACACACACACACACACACACACACACACACACACACCGATGCAGTAGTGCAGCAGTCGTCCCAGCATGTCCTGAGTCTCAGCAGGTCTGCACAGAAACAGCCTCATCGTCGTGGTCAGCAGCTCCATCTTCACTCCCAGAGACGCCTCGCTCCTCACCCCATCGATGAACACCTCCAACGTGTAGGGGGCGCTAGTGACCCTCTCCCCGTACACACCCAGTAGCCACAGCAACGCCTGCCTGCCCTGATGGAGGAGGAGGAGGAGGAGGAGGAGGAGCTGATGTTTAACTCTGTTATTCTGATGAACTGTTTTCTTTCTTTCTGTGTTTCATTTTGTTCAAAGATGTGAGCACTTCTTCCACGTCTGTTGTTTTTGCCTGGCTGACTTTGAAACGTTTCACAGTGATGCAGGTTTGTGATGTCTTACATTGTAATTAGTTCTTTGTTCATGTAGTCCTGTATTTGTGCTGCTGTCTGTCTGTTCATCCTAATGATGCTGCTCTCCTGGTTAACTAAAGGTGAATAAAAAAGTGTAACGTTCAGGTGCAGCTGTTTCCTGACAGACTGTCCTCATCACATCGCTGAAACAAATCAACAACGTCTGTATGAAGGACGTTTCAGCAGCGTTTACACCTGCTGACTCGGGCGTTTCCACCTTCAGCTGTCATGGTCAGAATCTCACTGTTACTCACAAACCTTTTACTGCATTGATTCTGCAGCTCCAGTTATCAGATCCTGGTAGTTAA
>NW_027211637.1:740000-810000 GCF_022749685.1 Semicossyphus pulcher | reverse complement strand
AAATTATGTACGAAGAGGGAAACTGAGGAGGTGGGAGCAAGTTTAAGAGAAGATTTCAACATTTAAATCACACATCTGGTGCTGGAGATTATGTCTAACACACTCCTATCATTGAATCTAAAACGCTGTGAACACTGAACGAAACAAAACTATGACTTTGTGAAATAATTCCACAGATCAAAGTCTCACGTCTTGTGACCTGTTCCAGCTTTTAACATATTTATGTGAAAGTTTGTTGAAGCTCTGTGACCTCTGTGAGCTCTGTGACCTCTGTGAGCTCTGTGCGCCCTGTGACCTCTGTGACCTCTGTGACCTCTGTCTGTGTAGATTTTTTAAGGAAATTAATCACATTTTTTAGGATTTCAAGGACAAAGACTAAAAGAACACAGTCACATCACATCATGATTTATGCACAAGGACTGATGCATTTTGTACATGTATTGTGTGAGAGGAGTCATGGCCAATAATCCAAACAGAAGATGAATAATAAGGAGTATGGCTGATATTAGTAGGGCGGCCATGTTTGGTCGGGCTCAGTAAAAAGCAGTGAGCAGGTAGACTGTCGACTCTTCATGTTTTTGAGCTGTTCGTAAAGACTGGTGTGCTCAGCAGGAAGCAGAAGCTCTCTGTTCTCTCGGTCTGTGGAGCGTTCCTGCTAACACAGACGTACAGAGAAATCTATCAGGAAGAACTGGGAGGCAAATGGCCGGGATGATTTGATTAAGTGTCTGTAGACAAATGGGAGGGGGAGAGAGAGAGAGAGGGAGAGAGAGGCTCAGCGCTGCAGACCAAAGCTCCAGTTACACACTGACTGAATATAAAACACTGTGATGCTCCTCTCTCACAGGCTCCTCAGCAGGTCCTAATAAGGTTACAGTTAAATACAGCCTGCTTGAAAATAGCAACAGAGTCTCATTTCCTCTCCTCCTCTGATCAGAAGGCTGTTACAAGGAAAAGCAATTAAAGGTCAAAGATCATTCTAACAAGGAGGACCAGAAAATAGTCCCCACCGCAGAAACAGGCGACCTTGATCTGACATTCAGTGACATGTTTCCTGGATGTTGGGACTCTACCTGTTGAGCAGGTGGTGGGTGATGGGTTTGTTGATAGCGACTCCTCCCTCCTCCTTCAGGATCTCCTCCAGAGCTCGGAGGCAGTTCACCATCACCACCGGGTCGGGGTCCCTCAGCAGGCTGTACAGCTCGTTCACCACAGAAGCATCTGAAGAACCCGAAGAACACTCAGGCATGAACACATTAACGATAGCTGAGCCCAGCTGTTATTAAACAACACGCTGCCAAATCAGCTCCTTATTATAAATATAATATCTATTGGTCACCTTATAATATTCTTGTTTCTGTGCAGAATCTGAAGATGAAGAAATTCTAATGTCATGGAAACATAATCAATCAATCAAATGTTATGTGTACAGCAGCAAATCATAACCAAAGTGATCTCAGACACTTTACAGACGGAGCAGCTCGAGAGCGTCCTCTGTGAGAGAGACCGACATGAATCACACGAGCAGCTCTGAGCAGCATCCAGCACAGAGACAGAAACACTTCCTTTAACAGGCACAAACCTCGAGCAGAACCAGACTCATGCTGAACATCTGCAGAGACTGGACATAATGTGTTTCCACATGTTACAAAGGAAATATCATTTGCTGTGTTTTTCTCTATAAGCATTCAAGGTTGTGTTAAACAGAATCATGCACATATCCTAAAGCTGCAGAACAATCAAGCATGGATTTGTTTTATAAGATCCACTTAATAAACTCTGTTTCACAGTGAACAAGTAAAAGTAACCTGCAACATGTGAAACTTTAATGGACAGAGGAATCAGGGATGGAGGCAAAGGACCAGTTTAACTAAAGCATCAAAGAACAAAAAGATTGAACAGTTTGGACAATGAGCATCATCTTTAATCTCCTGTAACTCTGTCAGACTCATGACACCGTTTGAACTGAGGATCAAATCAGTGCGGATGAACCAGAAGAACCCTTCTGAAGTTATGAAGTGACGAACACGTTTGGATTTCTCTTTGGTGGTCGTGTTAAAGGCAGGACCAACAGTGATAAACTTTGGTTCATTTTCCTCCTCATTGCATCAGATGGAGTAATTATAACAAAGATTTTACTGCATCATGCACATGTGATAAAAACGTGACACTGTTGTAATGTGAAGTCTACAAAGGTTTGAAGTTCCATTCAAAAAAAACATCCTCAAAAGTTTTCATTTTGTCCCGTTTCTACATTCTGCTTACTTCTGTTGACCCGAATACTGACGACTTACTGTTCACCAAAACGATGCTGAATCACAAACTTTATCCAACTTTACTTTTTCAACACAGGAAAGACCGCTTCCACACATCGTACCGATCTCAGAGGTGGGTTGGAGGTTGTGCAGTTTGGCCCAGCCGAGGACGGCCACCCGTCTCACACAAGCTGCTCTGTCTTTGAGTCCGGCTGTCAGAGGCTGCTCCACGTACTCCACCAGACTGGGTAACCTGAGACACACAGTCATAATCCTCGTTACTCCAGTACTCACAGGCTGCTGAGACAGTTGCCGCAGCGCCTCACCTGAGGTTGGTCATGTTCCTCAGGGCCAGGCTGCGGACCATGGGGTTTGGATCCTGACAGTCTTTCCTCAGCGTGTTGATGACGAGCAGAGAAAGCTCTGGGTTCAAAGCAGCGTAGGAACACAAGAAGACGTAGACCAGTTTCTTTTGAACTATGTCGACTGTGGCACACGCTTTCACCATCTCACTGAAGAGGCCCGACACATCCACTCCCTGAGACATCGCCCTGAGACAGAGAGGACGGGGGAGAGGGAGGAGGGAGGAGGAAGGAGGAGAGAGAAAGTGGAGCTTTTAGGGTGCAAACTTGAGATCTGTTCTGGTTCTCGTCAGTTATTTGCATTATAACTATTATAGACTATTTTCTGGTCTCTGAACAGGTGAGAGTGTGTTTGGTCTGCTGTGCAGGATGAATTCAGGGTGTGGTTGAAATATTTGCTGACTGACCTCTTTATTAGAATAATGTGAGTTTGCTCTGTAAACAGAAACACCAGCTGCTCACTGATTGTTTGCTTTGATATTAAGCCACACCTGCAGTTACCTAGGTAAGCAGGCGTGCTGCACAATCAACCAGGACTGAATTATAAGGGTTACATATTTAACCTACCAATTATGTGTTATGTGACTTACTGATCAAACATATTCGACTGACTAATCAATTAATTGACTACCTTAGTCTGCTCTACAAATAATAAAGCTGCCGTGGTCTGGCTGTGTGGGCAGCAGTTAAAATATATGACATGCCAATTCATGTGACAGTAGAAGTAAGGCTCTGCCTAAATTTAATTTAAGTTTAAGAATTTTCTAATGATAAAAGAAACTCTGAAAATCTGATTTAAAAAATATTGTAATCGCAGCAGTGACATCTGCATTCGTATAATTCACTTCCAACATAACAGCACTTCTTTTTTGCCAACATCACATTAGCATTAACATTTGCCTACATCAGTAAAAACATGTCATCTTTCAAAGTCCAAGAGTTTGTAAGGAGCAGTACAGTATCCTAAAATATAACATTGCAATACAAAGGATATTTTTTACACCCACACACCATAACAGCAGTACTATAGTACAGCACTATTCACAGCATGTGGAATTTCATTAAAAACTCCAAAATAAAACAGAAATGGAGACGAGTTCAGTCGTCCTGTTCCATGTAGTTAAAATGAGGCATTTAATGTAGGATGAGGGAGATGGGGTCAGCAGGGGCCCAGCAGCAAGTGTTTGCCCTGAGGACCCCTGATAGATGAATCCGGCTTGATGAACGGCCACTACCTGCCTGTCTGCGTCCTACCTGATGACTTTGAGGATGGTGTTCCTGTAGCGCAGCTGGTCAGACTGGACGTTTGGGTTGGACAGAGCTCTCCTGAGCTCCCGCACCGTGTCCTCACCGCCCAGATACGGCATGGTGCCCGCACACAGCCCGCACTCTGACACAGCAGAAAAACAGCGCATGTTCTCACGTTGAAGTAGACATATTATAATTATCAACATTAGCTTGCTCAAGTCACACAACAAAACAGTTTTATTTTTGAACCAGTGTGGTAGAAAACGACAGCGCAGAGGAGAAACATTTGGGCTTTTATCGTCTAAATTTAAGTCAAAGATGAACATTTTATTCACTGACACAAACACATATCTGAAGCGTGTAAATCTAAAATATCGGCCAAATGGCTCCAGTATTAATACAACGATTAGTTTCTTTCAAAAACATTACCGTTTTACACTCAAATGTAGGATTTCAATCTACTGCGGTGACTGGATTGTTTACACCGTGAACACTTCCGCATTTCTTCTTCTACGTTTATCTCCGGACCTTAATCTTGTGGTGCCCTCTGCTGGTTAAAGGAGGAATTACACCGTCTCGTTTTAGTCTTTGGCCGTTTGATTAAACACAAAATTATTGAGTAATACATTATGTAGATCAGCTGACTATCTGGTAAAGCTTTTATTATTATGATTGTATAAGTATATTATGACTCAGTTTCTCTGGATGACTGGAAGTTGTCAAACTAAAGTTATTGTATGTAATTAATCAAAATGTTTGTTCACATTATATCAAAGAGCCGTCAGTCTGAGTTGATGATGGTTTTATTGATTGTGAAAAGCAGAAATCTACAAACAGACACAGCTTCAGGCCTCCAGCAGGGAAAGTCCGACCCCGATCCAAAGGCAAACATCCACTCCACCCGCCCCCAACGGCTGGGTTTTAAAGGAGGAGCTTCATAAAGAGGAAGGGTGGGAGGGACTCTGTGCTGGACAGCCAATCCGCTGACAGATGGACAGTCTGAACCCAGACCCAGCTGGTCCAGAGGAAGCTGCTCAAGCCTTCCTCTGGACTGTGTGGGCGGAGCCAAGACCGATCAATTCTTTTCCATGAGATACATTCATCAACATAAGACATTAACATCATCAACCTCCCCTCAGCACTGCACCCCGTCGATGATAAAATACTCACTAACACGCGCACACGAAGACACAAGCACACACACACACACACACACACGCAGACACACACACACAGAAATAATTTGGAATGTTTTCTCTGAAGAAGTCAGACTAATTTTTTTCCAGAAACCTTTTTTTTTTTTGCATTTAAATAAATTATAGAAAGTCTCCTGTTTCTATGGAACACAGCACACGACCCTGATTTTAGAAGGAATTCATCAACACTTTTCTCATTTCAGCAGCTCCGCCCGCAGGAGGATAAATAATGGTAGGAAAGCTGTCCGTCATAATTTGCTCTCAGCTGATAGACAGCCACATTACTGCACACGCACACACACACACACGGACACACGCACACACACACACACACACACACACACGCACACACACACACACACACACACCCACACACGCACACACACACACAGGACCAGTGTTGGGGGGGGCAGAGTCTACGACAGGTTGGGGCTCGGAGCGGGGCTGTTGTTGTCCTGATTTGCCGCCTGACTTCCTCGTGGTGGAACCTCGATGATGCGAGGCTTGTCAATGATGCGAGCGCGGCGGTCGCCTTTCTCCACGATTCCGATGATCCAGGCCCCGCCCGCCGCCCCCTGACCCCCAGCTCCGCAGCTCTGACTCTTCATCTCCGAGCAGAACTTCGCAGCCTGCTCTCTGGGCAAACACACCAACAGCCCGCCTGAAGAGAAGAGGACGACGACGGATTTTAAGTTTTAAAAATATATACTTCAAACAACAACTATCTGACAGCGTTAATTCAAATATATATTTATTGTAAAATGTATTAATCCTATATCTAATCAGAAAGAGGTCATTGATTAACTACATCTCTTCTGCCCCTGAGTCCTGTTCAAGATGGGACGCAACAAATGAAATAAAAATGTTTCATATGAATAACAAAAGTACCGACGGAGACATAAAACATCACAACATATAAATAAATAAAAGAGACAAAGCTAGCAGGAATCAGAGGCTGAGAGGAATCTGGGTAAATACAGACAAGATAACACGTTTGTGTTTATCCTACCAGACGTCTCTGCCGACGTGCCCTGAACCAGGTTGAACAGGTTCCCACAGGCTTTACTGATGGCAGCCATCTTGGCTAGGATTGGCAGGTTGTGGATGACGAAGGCCACCTCGTTTCGTTGCTGTGCTGCCAGGTTGTTGGCGTGACCCAACAACCCGAAACCCGTCACGTCTGTGGCAGCGTGGGCCTGGAACTTGTGCATCAGGCCGGCCGCTTCAGACACACACGTGAAGATGGAGGAGTCAGAAACATTTCAACTGGACTAAAGCAGGTAATAAGAAGACCCAGGTAGGTTCAGTTAATACGAGATGTATAGGTGGTGTACCTGTGCGGTTTAGTGTTGCCATGGAGAACATGGCTTCCTGATAGGCCTCTTTGACTTCCTCTTTGGTGACGACCAGCTTGATCTTGTTCCACCTTTCAGGCTGTGAGATGTCAACACAGAGACAGGAAGTGTGAGCACAGAAACATTCAGTATTATAATAGAATATAATAACCATATGGACGTGGAGCCGACCTGATCGAGCCACTGGTGAGCGTTCACAGCCACCTGCGTCCCCAGAGGTTTGGTCAGAACCAAAACGTCGCCCGGGACGGCTCCGTCCGGCCTGGAAGCAGACACACAAAGTGTTGGTCAACTAAAGTTTACACGTTCCTCCATCTGACAGGAAATAGAGCACTATGCACGATGCAATTAACATCTAACTTGTTAAAAATGACATTAGACTCCAGAAACCTGCGTCCTTAAAGAAACCTGTGCTGTCGCTCTGAGCTAATAAAACAAGTTGGAGATATTCCGTTTCACAGGAGTCACTGTATGAAAGCTGTACAAGAGGCTTAATGCACACTGTTTCACTGGTTGGATGATCGTTGGAATAAGAGGAACAAACGTGTCTTTGTGGCTCCAACTGCCAAATATTTCATCACTGATTCAACTCGCTATGTAATCGGTCCTTTCTTGGAATTTCTATAAAATGTAAAACATGCAAATAATTACATAATATTTAAAATAATTATAATAGAATTTCAGTGCAACATAATAAACAGATAACAGCTTTGGTTGAAGACACATTTGGAGGTTATTTCAGTCAGACTGCAGCGCCTCAGTCAAAACGTCACAAGTCCAACTCTCAGTTTGTCTGGTGTGACAGAGGCCTTCTGCACTGAAACCTCACAGCACCAGTTTAGAGCAGTGGCTCCCAACCTGGGGTCCGGGCCCCCCTTAGGGGGCGCCAAAGATCGCTGGGGGTCGCGAGGCTTTGTCTGCGCTGAGATGATATTTTTGCCATACATTCATACATTCATACATGCAGACAGGCAGACAGGCAGACAGGCAGACAGGCAGACAGGCAGACACATCCACATATTTACATGTAACTAAAAGTGGTGTTATAATAATAACTAAAGAAAACTTTGATAAACTACAAAGACAAAGAACTATCGGATGATTGGTGTTAAGTAAAGATGATTCTCCTGATTCAGCTGTGTCACCAGCTCGTTAATACTGCCTACATTTTTACCACAGCAGATTAAGTCGGTGAAGTCTATAAAAATCTGATCTGATCACCTGCACCTGTCGAACGGCTCTGACGGTCCGTCTTAACGATGTGATTTGAGAAACAAATGAGATTTACCTGCAGTCTGAACAAAGCCTCTGACTCGTCTCAGCAGAGGGCGCAGGTGGAAGTATTAACTGAGCTGCAGGTAACACTTAAAAATGAGGCCTGTGCTTGTTCAGAGCCAACATGTCTGCTGAGAAGAAGGTCACAGGGACATGTTGAGGCCTCACATTAACAAACAGGCTCATTAGCAGGATATTATTATCTCCACTGCTGGCTGCAACAACAAGGTCAATACGCTCTGTTTGCTGCTGATGAAATGCATTCTGGGAAATCTCCTAATGAAGCTGAGCTACCTGAGGGAAGGTGATTTTAAACAAGATCAGATGTTTCGCCGGTGTATGAGAGGAGGCGTTCCAGTGAGTACGAACAGTTTAAAGGACTCACATGATGAACTCGTTGGGCTGACACACGACTGAAGCGACTCCTCCTACGATGATCCAGGGGTTGATCACCGTCTGACCGCCCGTCACTGAAGTCCCGCCCTCTTCTGCTGCGTCACGAAACCCTCGAATCATCAGCGGCATCACACGCTCACGGTCCTGTGTCAAACACACACACAGGTGACACACGTAAAGACTCTAAAGTCTAACACATACATCACTCACTGTAAAGAGTGGAGGTCAGTGGATGAGAACCGGGAACACAAAGTCAACTCGTCTGCTGGACGGTCACAAACACAGACGATGTTACCTTCTCGTTCATCTTCTGGCTGACACTCAGCAGCATCAGCATGTTGTCACACTCTGTGATGCCCATCGCATAAAGATCACTGAGGACGTTAGCACACGCTATCCTGCCCTGAGAGACAGACAGACAGAAAGACAGAGAGACAGACAGACAGACAGACAGGCGGAAAGAAAGGGAGACAGGGAGAGAGACACTTGTCAAAACACAGAAATAAGTTCTCTGAATGTTACCGATCACTGAGCTTCAAACCGTCTTGTGATCCACTTTTATTTTGCAACTTTCATAACTTTAACAAACATGAAATGTAGATGAGTGTCCAACTCCTGTGCACCATCCGTCCATACATTTCATTAAAGGCTGTGCAGTGATAACTCCATGTATATAACACAAGCTGCAACTGGGGATAAGGAGTTGATGAATCAGTGAACTGATTTGGGAAACAGTTGTGAAGAGAAGCTGTGCACGTTTTGAGGGGGTGTGCGTGTGATCCAGGCTTCGTGCCTGAAGGCTGGGACACGACGTTTAAAGGGGGGACAGCTCAGGGATGAACAGCGGATTGCACATTTTGAATAAGGGGGCAGTAAACATCTGAAGAGGCAGTTTGGCTTGAATGAGGATTGTTACAGATTTCTTCGAGTGTCAGCATATTATGAGATTAGGAAGGAGGATATAAAGTGTACTGGGATAACATTTCATTGAAAGTATTTACAGATGCCTGTGTCTCAGGTTCAAGGCAGAAAACCATCTCGAAACTTTAAAGGGGTTTACAGCAAACAAAATGTAACTCACTACATGTTAAACAAAAATGTGAAAGGGAGGGAGACCTAGTTCTAGATGAGAGAGTGGGAGAACATGTGTGAAAAACAATAAAAAACTTCAACACTGTGGTGAGAGCTTAGCTGGAAAAACCTCATTAGGTTCTTTACCACCAGCTCAAAAGAGGCATTACACCAGTTGTTCCGTATGCTGGAGACAGTGTGGGAGCCTCGAGGCAAAGCATTATATTCTGGTCTGGTTCATTATCGGTTCCTTTCTCGTAAGAGGTTCATTCAGTTCAGAGAAAGTGTTTCATATAGATATATAAGTTTGAGTGTTTGTATTTGGACTATCGTTGGAACGTGTGTCCTCTAGTGACAAATATTTATTTCTGATTCTAAGCGCCGCCGGCAGGAAAGCCGTTACTAGGAAGCGGTTGAAATCAGAAAAACCTACTGTGGACGAGTGGACGGACATTATATTTTTAAGGGAAGGATTACCTTTGTCTTAAGGTTGCAACAGGGAATTTTTGGATGGATGGATGATGTATATCACATCGTACGACCATCGTTTGTCTGAATTTTCATGTTTTTTTCTTTTCTCCTGAGTATCACGGAGATGCGCCCCAACATTAAGTTCAAGAGTATTTAGTTCATAATCTGTATTTATTTCCTTTTTAATCTCTTTTTTTCTTCTTCTGTCTTTTGTCCAGTGAGTCCCCATCCGCCTCTGTACTATTCAAAGAGAACGAGGTACATTGCTGCGTACTACGACTGTAACTTACAGACAGATGGGAGAGAGAGTTGTGTTAAGATATCTAAGTGAATGTATGGACCTGGAAAAATCCCACTAAAGAAATCATTTTAAAAAAACAAACGTACTGAACAGAAAATCAGAAACAAAACATCTTTTTTTGTTTTCCTTATTAATGAGATTGACCGCACCACTCTTTCAGTGACGCCTAAACAGGGACGTTGCTCGGTACACGTTCTTCATCTGACACGTTAAATCCAAACAGAAACAGTTAACTTGCTATCGCCTTACCCCGGTACATGAGCAACAAATCTGTGCTGAAACCACAGAAATAGAAAACAATTAACCCTTACAGTCAAATAGTATTCCACCAACCGTCCACCCGTTTCTCGCGGTGTCACAGGTGACCATTCAAACGAGCAGCTGAGGGTCTCGTGGACTTACAATAAAAACTGTCAAAACAAAAGCGCTCAAAAAAACAAAAAGAAAAAAACACAGAATACAAAGTTTTATTTTTGCTGCATGATGACGTGACATTCAGGGTCTGTACGTACACACACGTTTTCTTACATCTCAAGGAAGAGATGTGTAGACCAGGTGTCGCTGCAGCTCTACAGGACTTCAGAAATCAGCACATTACTTTATGTCACACATTTACCGTCATTAAAAACTGCAGCTTCAGTGATTTGAGTATTGCACTTGACAATGTCTTAATTAACTGTGCAGTTAATATCTAAAAATAATAATAATAGAATAATAATAAACGTTACACGGTGCATTCAGGGTTTTATAGTAATCCCAATTCATCCAGATTTTCCATATAATTGAGAACACCATCTGGTCAACTGGAGTTGATAACTACCTCTCACACCACAGTCTATGTTTCACACATTATAGATAATAATAATAATAATAAAAATCACTTCCTGTATAGTTTGATCATGTGTGGCTGTCTGCTGATATGTTTGTGCTCCCCGCTCTTACTGTAATCAGCTGAGGAGTATTTCATCACGTATGTCACAGTGGTTGGACAGCCTTACTTCCTGCAGACTTTCCCGGTGAACAGCAGCAGGCTGTGTGTGTGAGAGCTTCAGGGAGGTAATAAACACCTGACAGTAACTCACCATCATGTAGGGGTCCTCCACCAGGGGGTAGAAGAAGTCTGTGGTCTGGACCAGGGAGAGTCCTCCATGCCTCAGGGGGATCACACAGCAGTCCATCCCGACACCTGCGAACACGCATCACAGTGAGGAGGGAAACACACCTGTGTGATGATCTGCAATCCACTACAACAGCACTGCAACAGACAAACATATTTAGTGTAGTAGGTAGGTGTGTGTATGGACGTTGTCTATCATTACAGGTAGTATTTATTACAGATCTGACATGTGACTGCACTTCATGTTTAAACATCACAGTTTCTCTGTGATTAGCCATCAAACCACATACAATGATTTCCACTCCCTACAAGCAGTTAACCCTCTCACAGGTAGTAAACTAAGTACAACACTTTGACTCATGGTTGTGAAACTTCTTAACTAGAAGAAATAATTAGCCAACAGTCTGAACTTTGCACGGAAAGCTTCCCTGACATTTCTGCTGAATCATTCATGACCACACAGACCGGTTATTTAACCACTCACAGAGCTGGTGTGTCATAATGAACACGCATAGCTAACTAATATCTATTATATTCATTTCCGATTAGCGTACAGAAAACCTATGACTGTAATTAAATGAGATCATGCTAACATGTTGGTAAGCAGAGTTTGAGTTATCAAATACAAACTGTTCTAAGTGTCCATCTGTCAAATGAGCTGCCATATGAGTGAACACAAGCTAGCATAGTTAGCAACGACCAGGCTAACTAGCTAGCTGACGTTATCAGCGGGGTTTCTGACTACATGTACGGGACATGAAGGCGAGCAGTGCGGCTGTGTTTCCTACCGAGGCGGGGGCCGGACAGCTGCTGACCGAACTCCGACGTTTGATCTCCGGCCTTCCCTGTCCCGTCGGCCCGGTCCGCCTCCAGTCCCGCCAGGAGTTTGAGCAGAGCCTCCTGCGGGACCTTACAGCCTCATCCCTTTAGGTCCGAGAAGGCTGTGAGCCGGAACCCGCGCTCCAGGCCGTGCTCCTCGGGTTTGAAAGGCTTGTATCCGGGGGGAAAGCAGCTCTCTGTTCCCACAGCCTCCGCCGGGGGAGGCGGGGGCGTTGAGCCTGACATGCCGGCCTGTAGACTTCAAACACACCGGGCGAGGCGCGGACTCCGGTAAATAAAGACAAACGATGAATGAAGCGTGAGTCTGGAAAGCGCCTCTTCAAACAAGAGACTGCTGTAAAGCTAACCAGAGAACGACAAACACGTCTTCCTGTTGTGACTTTCACTGTAAAACCTAATATGCATGTCTATGAAGATTCACAGATCGTAAACAACACTCCTGAACCAATCGATTTCCACACTGATCTTTATTAAGTAAAATATTAAATAAGCACTTTAAACCCACGGTAACGGCTGTAAGGACATAAATCTAGTCGACAACTCTCTTATTTTGAAGGCAGAATATATGATTTCCGGCGAGGCAAAAAGTGATCGGCCGTCAGGACCTGACTGCTGTTTGTTAAAGATGTATCGCCCAGTTTGTGTACGGCTGCTTTTATGTTAATCATCAATTATAATATAGAAATACCTTTAACTTTATGTCACTGGATATAGCAAAGATATGCCTTAATGAAACTTTATGTTTTTTTAACCCAATTATTATAACTGCGGCCAAAGAGTGTTTAAAGTTTAAAGATTAATCAGGCCTAAAATTTACCTCATTATAACTGAAAGGTTGGTTATGTTTCATTCTAGGGTCGTATTTGGACACATCATGGTCCAACCACTCCTGTTACGAGACTTTTATTTGGTTGTATTTGTTGTACAATGTGTGATGGTGCTGCTGTTTGATGAGGTGCAGTGTTTTGTTTTCACCACAGTGGGTCGCAGGTCTGCAGGCCAGATGTCATTACATTTTGTTTAGGCCACGCCCAGGCTTGTCCTGTAAGTGGGGTTCAGAGTTCATGACCGAGGGAAAATGTAAGGTCTCACCAAGTCCCAAATAAAAATGCCAGAAGGGCTAAAGAGAATATTGCCTCTGTAAGTTTATTCCCAGAGTTCAGCGCCGGTGAAGCCGCGAAGCTCAACAAGTCCTTTTAACCAATTAAAATAACTTTAAATGGGCCGGATCACGCAGACCATGCAGTTTTCAAGTTTCAGTTGTGTCATCAGAAAATGCCTTGTTGTCTTCTTTAATGATTCACCTACATGTAGGATAATTATGATCACTGAGTATAGTTCAGTTTGGTTAATAATGTATTCGTCCCTAAAACATAACGATGCTGGTAATCAAACCTGGGGCCTCAAAAATGCAAAGCATGCAGTCTAACAGTAAACTGTGTACCGCATCCAGTTCAATACCTGGTAAATAATAATCAGCAGGCGTGCGCCATTAAACATGTGAGGTATTGTTTCTTAAATTAGTTTAAGGTTACTCTTATTTCCACAGTAAGAATCTGACTGATTCATATTGGGGAATGACCTGTTGACTTTATGTTGTGTTTCATTATGAAGGTTTGAAAGCCTCTCCCAGCTGTCATTGGGTGGAAGGTGGGGTTCACCCTGGACTGATCGCCAGTCAATCACAGGGCTGACACATAGAGACAGACAACCCTTCGCACCCACACCCACACCTACGGGATGCACGCACGGGGAGGACATGCAAACTCCACACAGAAAGGGTTTGAACCAGTGACCTTCTAGCCGTGAGGCAACAGCGCTAACCACTGCACCACCGTGCGGCCCCTCACCATTTCATGTTAGAGTTAATTATTAAAACAGCAAACATTTGTGTCCATAAAAATGATTTATAGACTGTAGACTGTAGTCAGGTTACTTCTTTCAGCTGTTAAAGTTACATTTGTAGAACAATAAAGAACTCTAATGAAACTTATTTGTAAAGCAGGTGGATGTGATCATAACAAAGACACAAAGGGTTAAATGCTAATTTAACAGCATTAAATCTAACACAGACAGCTGCACTCTTCTTTATAAACTTTAATATTTAATAGACAATAATCTCTGCAAACAACAATGGATTTTAACAGAATGCATATAAAGAGCAGACTGAACATCAGTAAATGCAGATTCCTCTTTTTAAACAGGAGGAAGATAACAGTTCATAACTTCAGTAATGACATCGAACAGAATTAAAACTCACTGTTCCTCTCTTGAAATGAGAGATTCACACGCTGTCTCCTCTGGTCCTCTCTGGTCTGGACTCATTTCAAGTTTTTTGTTTCTTCCTGGTTCCCTCCTCATTACTTCCTCGATCCCTTCTCATTTCTTCCTTGTTCACTCCTCGTTCCCTCCTCATTTCCTCTTCATTTCCTCTTTGTTTCCTCCCCGATCACTGTTTAAGATTTCTGATTATAAGACAGAATTAAAGTATGTTTACCTTTTTCTGTAAGGTGGTCTGCAGTGGATTGTGCCTCTTCCTCTCAGGTCTCGTCTCGTTTCCTCCCCATCCCTTTGTAAGACTGATGACAGACACGGTGAAACAAGAGTTAATAAACAACAACAACAACAACAACAACAACAACAACCAGAAAGATAGTTTGTAAGACTAATGGTCAGAAGAGTAAGAGTTTATTCTTCTTCTTCTGTACGACGGTTGACAAACTGAACGTTACAAGTCTCACGACACCATCGACACAGTATATCTAACATTCTCTGCTCGGTTCTTTCTCATGTGTCAACATCTCCCTCCTTCAGACAGTCCTGTGTCTCAGTGTGTCCACAGCTCATGCTCATGTCTTCTTCTGTCACTCTCTTCTTCCTGCTCATCCCTCCTGTCATTGGTGGATCAGAGGTGTTTGACCTCTGACCCTGTCCCTGCTGCTGTCGTGTTCCCAGTTGTTGTCCTTGTTCTTCCTCTATTTCTTCATCAAACTCAAATGAACATTTTCCTCTTCACTCAAAAATGACTTGACTGTCAAAGTTGTCGCAGAGAGCTCATCTCTCAGAGTCCAGCCTGTGCAAGACGCACACAAACACTGACCTGTGTGCTGCGTCCATGGTGATCAAACTTTCTACAGATGTTTCCCCGATGGAGACAGACTGCTGCTCTCCTCCTCGCAGCCCCTCCTCCTCTTCTGCGGTCTCTCGGTGGACTCTCTGCTGAAGAGACAGAGGACCAACATGAAACAGTGTCTGTCTGTGGCGTAGTCCCTCACTCTCCAGCGGTTGGTCAGCTCGGAGAACTGGAGTCAGGATGGTGGGAGGAGCAGAGCCTGCAGGGGGCGCCATCAGACCCTCCTGATGGTTCAGTCTCTTCCTGTCCCGCTCTGTGCTCCCTCCTCCCCAGCTGACTGCTGATAACACGTAAAACATGATTCTGTTTCATTTCTACACTTTTAGTGACATTTAAAGTGAGATCAAAAGATGAACATGTTTCTTTCACTGTGAGTCTGTGAACTTATTTATGAGCTTTAATTAAATTAAAGATAATTTAAACACTCGTGTCGACTGCTGAAACAAGGAAGACTGAGATTAAAACATTAATAAAGTCTGTTTCAGACATGTTAGCATCACACCGTCTGCTTCCCTCAGTAACACTGAACATGACAGACACACTTTTACACACAACACAGTCTACCTGTTACAAACATGCTTTACTCAACCAAATCCAACCATCCAATATCTATACTGCTTATCTATCCCAGCTGTCATTGGGCGAGAGGCGGGGTTACACCTGGACAGGTCACCTGTCAATCACAGGGCTGACAGGTAAAGACAGACAACCTTTCACGCTCACACTCACACCTACGGACAGTTTGGAGTCACCAGTGAACCTAACGAGCATGTGTTTGGACTGTGGGAGGAAGCCGGAGTACCGGAGGGAACTCACCTATGAACTAAAACAAGTACAGTCACAATTCATTATAATAATTATAATAGTAATTTAACTCATACAATAAAACATGCTTACTCTGTCTGGTAATCTGGTTTTTGACACGAACACACACACACACACATTTATATATGCATGCTGAGAAGCTTTATACGTCACGTTCGAGGCTTCCTCGAAAGTCACCTCTAAATACCTGTATCTTGTTTCACTTCCTGTTGTTGACGTTATAATAAGACTCCTTACTGTAACGCTGGTCTCAGTTCTGTTGCTCTGCTGACAACACCGTGACTGCAGCTGCAGATCTGGGTGTGTTCATGTTCACACACACACACAAACACACACACACACACACACACACACACACACACACACACACACACACACACACACACACACTGGTGTTCTCCCTGAAATAAAGAAACAGGAGCCGCAGACAGAAGTGAAGTCACGAGTAGTTCCTCAACATGCCTGACTTCTGCTCTTAGCTTCATGATGAACTGACATTTCAGTAAACCTTCCTCTTTCAGTGTTGGGAAACAAATGTTCGCTCTGCTCTGATGGGAGCCAAGAACCACCTCCTTTATCAGTTCCATAACAAACCAAACAGACCACGTTCCCTCTTTGACGCCCCTGAAGTGGACTAAACACAATGCAGGTCCATCCAGCTGAAAGTTATTCATAGCTGTACTTTTAATCTTAACTTAAAGTCTGATTTAACGTCACACCTGGCAGCACAGTTTGTGTCTCCATGATCGTGCTGACTGAATATAAAACATACAGACTGTTTAACACCTCGTCTCCACAGCAGATCTCTGTATATCAGAATCTGTAGGCGAGGGACGAGTGGACGATCACATTAGAGCAACCACTGACTGCATAAAGACGGACGACGCGTCTCCACCTCCTTTTGTTGTACAACAATGAAGCCAAAATATGGATGTATGTCGGCCATCTTGTGACGCAGTCTGTGCTGTAGTGTCCTGCTCCTTAATGCATCGTGGAGTCTCAGGTTGTTAGTCAGCCCGTGAGCAACGACCAGCAGACGGAGGAGGAGGTCTCGGCCTTGATATCAGCTATCTGAATATCTGCAGGCTAAACAGGAAGCTTGGACAAATTAGGTGTGATTGGGTTCAGAGATTGGAGGAGAAGGATTCATCATGCCTTCAAGAGCCTGTTGGACATCTCTTTCTAAAACAATGGGTGTTGATATGGAGAAGGACCTCTCTTTGCAGCTGTACCAGTTCTCTCTCTTCTGTGAAGGCTTTGCACACGATGTTGGAGTGTCTCTGGGAGTCAGTGTCCATGCAGTAAAAGGCTCATTAGTGACGTGATGTTGAGCGAGGAGGCCTGGCTAAGTGCAGGAATCTATGAACCTGTTTGGAGCAGATGACGCTGATAAACCTCAAATCTGTAGTTACTTTGGGTGTCCGCCTACGAGGATCCCATCATCTGTCCTATGAAGGCCATATATCCTCTGGGAGCAGCGGCCAACTCTTCCATTCTTCCGGTGTAGCCAGCGTTTAGCGATAAGGGACCTGCAGCCAGGACTTCCTCTTCTGTGCGCTGCGTTTTTTCCTGTAAACAGCAGAAGACGAGTGAAAAGTTAGCAGACGATACTACTCAGACTACGAACAGGAGCTGGAACGCTTCAGACACCAAAAATCGTGTCACTTGCCTTCAGATTAAAGAGATGAGAGAGATCAGGCGTCCGCTGACTTCTGGCTATGACATGTAAATCTTCTGAGGAGCTAAAAAAACCTTCTGAATGTAGATTCAGCTGCAAAGTAAAGACAGGAAGTCCAAGTGATGGTTAAACTATGTCTGGTGCCATTTTGACAGCGTCACTAGTTTTGGAGCCAAAATGAGTTTTAGATTTGTGTTAACTTTATCTTTAATGAGACGCTAAAGCCCCTTCCACACATGCTCTGCACTCCTGAACATGTTCTGACGTTGTCCGGGTGGGCTGCATGTGTGAACACAAAAAGCCTCCTGCCAGCCTCCCAGTAACATGTCAGGAAGGAGGGGGAGCCGACGTGTGAGTGAATGGATGGTGAGTGATGATCTTTCCAACAGATTAAAATAGAAACATGACAGAATTAGTCACCATATTTCTGTTATTGTTGTCGCACAACCTTATACGTGTGGGCTGTGAGAGCAGCTCTCTCCCACGCGTGTAAAGAGAGGCTTCTTGTGTTGGTCTGAGGTTAAAGTTCACAGGTATGGAAACTTCAATGACTGTAGTGATTGTTTTAGTTACGTCTCCACTCGAGATCGTCCTCTGTTGCTCTTGTCAACAGAGCTGTCAATCATCATTTTGACAGCATCAAATAACTAATTAAAAATAAACTTGTCAGAAACACGGTGACATAAATCAGCAGGATAAGAACTAACTATAATGACAGAAACCATGTTGGAGAAAAATGTATTTGACGTGTATTTTGATTTTATAGTTTGACTCATGTCCCATCTGTTAACATGGAGGAGGCGGGCTTTATGAGCTATACTGCAGCCAGTCAGCAGGGGGCGCCCGAAATGTTGTGGCTTCACTTTTAGGGAGCTGTCATGTCGTCCATCTTTTTATACAGTCTGTGGCTTTTACCAGCAGAGAAGACGAAGTGGTGAGACGGCCGGTTCTTTAAATGCTCATCCAGCTCATCACAGGATAGTAAAGGTTCACAGAGCTCTGTTTCCAAATGAGCAAATACAGTTCATAATATCATCTACACAAATTCACTCGGTCGGCGTCGTGTTTGCATTTCTCAGATAACGACACCAGAGTGTGTCTGCATTCTCAAGATAAGACGTCTCCTCAAACTGATGGAAAACATGCAGAGAACTTAAATGTTTATTATAATGTGAGGAAACAACAGACTGAGGAACAAAGAGTCTTTCTGTGCTGCTTAGAGACTGCTGGTCAAAGTACAGAATGCTTTGGCATCAGGCCAGGGGAATACCACAGTAAAATATAAAAACAGAAGGAAGTATCAGGTTTCACCATGTCTGCCTTCAAAATAAAAGCCTGCTGCTTTGTTCAAAGGTTTAAATAGTTAACGTGATATCTAATCGTCAGGTCTTCACAGTGTTTCATATAAACACTTCATTATGCAGCATTTCAAACTGTAGATCTGAAACTATCAACTCTTTGATTTTAAACACACATCATGTTAAATCCTCGTCCTCGCCTGCACTTCATCATCACTTTATTATTTCACCTGTAGCTGTATAAGCCGAACACTGACACTGCACTGCAGCTCACTTTGATATATATTAGAAACATTTATATATTGAGTAAAGCCTTTCACTTACCTCTTGTGTTGCTGTACTTCCTGCGTTTGTGTGTTTAGTGTGACGCCTCCTGATGTTCTCTTTGTGCCTCTTTCAGTCTCTCACCGTGTTTCTGGATCTTGTAACTTTTCTTTTGGCAGTTTATTTTTGACCTGCTCCTCTCAGACGCTCCAACAGTAAGCCTTTTGTTTCTTTAATTTATCTTTAAATCTGCTGTCGGTCCTCTCAAACACATACCTGACAGTCTGAAGTCCTTGTGTTGGACATGACAGACGACAGAGACGTTTATATGTGCAGCTCACACAGTTAGTAAATCCGGTCTGTAAAACACACACCACTCTGTGAACGGTTGAAGGTGTTGTGGTTGTGTAGGAGGTGTGACAAACCACAAAGCACATGTTGGTGCCAGGTCTGAAGAAGAACAAACAGGGGAACATCTGAATCACCTCCTCTGCACTTCTCACCTGAACGTTTCCATGCATCACCTCTCGTCTCGTTTAGAAGAAGCTTGAACTCGGTTTCTTCTCTGAGCCTGTTGTCCTGAGCTTCACTTAGCTTATGAGGAGCTGAATGTATGACACCATTTAAAACCTGAAATGTGTTCAGCAAGAGTTTCACTAAAGCAGAAATGTGTCTGACACAGTGAGTCAATGTGCTGAAGTTAACAGATCAGTGTCACCATGAGCCTGAAGTAAAGAAAGGAACTCATGTCGGACATAACAGAGACATTTTGGATCTCTTGTGACTCCTGGTGTCTCCTGTCTCCATTTGGCCGTATAGCATTGTGCTAATAAAACCGTCTAGAATATATCTGGTTATTATTAATACTGTATATCGTCTGAGCTGTGTTCTTTGTGGAGACCAGATTGAGTTTTAACCCTCCTTGTGAGGACCTTTCTGCTGTCTGACCCTCGGAGTGTTCAGGTCTAATAATAATAATAATAATAATAATAATAATGGTAATAATTTACTTCATTATTTCAACATCTCTCATACATTAAGTGCAGCTCAACTGTTTCACAGTCGGATAATTAAATAAGTGCAATAACCGCGCGTGCAGCCTGCTACAGTAGCTCCTGCTCGTTTTCCTGAATGTCACCCCGGGGATTAATAAAGTATTTCTGATTCGGATTAATTACGGTCAGTGCTTCACATGAAAATAGAAGGAATGAACATAATGTTTTGCCCCGTCTGGGGGGGGCAAGACAACATGAAAAAATCCCATTGCCCTCAAGTCCCAAGCAGCAGAGGTAAATGATCTAACCTGAGAAAGGAACGAAACCAAAGCACAAACTGTTACCTCCCAAACTAACAGAACAGGAGAGAACAAGGTTAAATAAACCGGCAATTCACCCCGAGCTCCACTAACAGAAAACTATCTGCGTACATGCTCTAAACAAAGCATTGTGAGGCCGGTTGACAGAGGAGGGAGATGGGTTTGCCCCATTGGGCTGCAGCGTTGCCATCCAGGTGATTATAGCCTATCAGCTGCTGGAGCTGGAAGTCAATCCACCAATCTCCCCCTGCGACGGGCACACACCTGTTTACATAGAAACACAGACACATCCAACACAGACAGTTTGAGCAAAGTAAACAGGACAGGCAGCAAATTACAGCCTACAATAAATAAAGGAGAGAGCCTAACAATAATAATAATAATAATGATGAGAAGAAGAAGAAGATGTAAAGTAAAGCCCACATGATATAAAAATAAACCACACGACATGCACAACATGAGGAAAATAAAACAAGAAAGAGGAACGAGGAACCACTGCAGTCATGTGAGGATCTGACTGGTTATTCAAACCTCTGAGTTCTTTGTCTGATGTTGTTTCTTTTAACTTGAACTAAAGTGTTTGTGAGGACAGCCTGAAGTCTTCACCTCCCTGCAGCAGACCGGGAGGAGGCTGTGTGTGCTGTGGAACAAATATATGTGGGTTAATGGAGCTGTAAGTGTCTCAATCATTCCTCCTGTTTCTCAGAAATCACTTTAATCAGGGACATACAGACCTGAGTGTTGTCCTCTCCACTGTAATGAGTCAAAGCACACAGACCTCTGTGTGAAGGTGGATCACGTGTTTACTTCACTGACCATCAGAGAGCAAACAGGCTGACCACCATCTGTTATATTCATGCACTGCTGACAGCTACATTTACATCAACATGATAATTATAGTAGATCATTATATCTGCTGGACACAGGACTTAAATGTAACGTGAGTACAGAAGGTTTTATTGGGCTGAAAAACTAAACTGTCTCCTGCAGTCAGCCTCCATGTGACAAGGTGCCTGTCACTCTTTGTCTTATATTTAACTGGAACAGACAAACACAGTAAATATTAAAGTCTGTCAGTTGTTTTACAAAGTGGAAGTTGTATTTATTCGATACGATTGTTCTGAGATTTGCAGCTTTCCTTTATATCATCAAAGTGTGTTGATGGTGAATCTTCTGTGTTCTCTGTGAGGTGATGAAGGGTCCTGAGATGATTCATGTGGTAGAAACACATTTATAATATATGTGTTGGAATTAACTGTTACTACTTTTTTTTTTACATGTTGGTGATTTGTTATTAAATTTATTATTTCTTTAGAGGACCTTTGAGAGTGACACAACTATTTATTTATTTAGCACTAATGACACATTAGGCTTCATGTACATATTATTGCTTCCATTAAACGGCGTTTCTTTAAAACTCGTTTTCCCGCTTCAGTCTAACTGACGAATAGAAGAAGTACAGAAGGAGTGCTTTGATTGTCCGGCTTTTATTGTGAAGGGACTTAAAAACGAAAGCCACTCCTGCGTCATCCTCCGTCTAACAAGGTGCGTACTCGTCTTTTTCTTTTCACATATTCTTTTAAATAGAATCACAGTAAATATAAAACTCTGTTGAAGTCAGTAGTTGTTGTTTTACAGCTGAAACTCGAACAGTCTGACGCTCTCATGTTCACTAAGTTCTGTTCCGGAACATGAACGGTCCTGAAGCCTTCTATATTATGTTAGGAGGTGTGACAAACCACAAAGCACATGTTGGTGCCAGGTCTGAAGAAGAACAAACAGGGGAACATCTGAATCACCTCCTCTGCACTTCTCACCTGAACGTTTCCATGCATCACCTCTCGTCTCGTTTAGAAGAAGCTTGAACTCGGTTTCTTCTCTGAGCCTGTTGTCCTGAGCTTCACTTAGCTTATGAGGAGCTGAATGTATGACACCATTTATAACCTGAAATGTGTTCAGCAAGAGTTTCACTAAAGCAGAAATGTGTCTGACACAGTGAGTCAATGTGCTGAAGTTAACAGATCAGTGTCACCATGAGCCTGAAGTAAAGAAAGGAACTCATGTCGGACATAACAGAGACATTTTGGATCTCTTGTGACTCCTGGTGTCTCCTGTCTCCATTTGGCCGTATAGCATTGTGCTAATAAAACCGTCTAGAATATATCTGGTTATTATTAATACTGTATATCGTCTGAGCTGTGTTCTTTGTGGAGACCAGATTGAGTTTTAACCCTCCTTGTGAGGACCTTTCTGCTGTCTGACCCTCGGAGTGTTCAGGTCTAATAATAATAATAATAATAATAATAATAATGGTAATAATTTACTTCATTATTTCAACATCTCTCATACATTAAGTGCAGCTCAACTGTTTCACAGTCGGATAATTAAATAAGTGCAATAACCGCGCGTGCAGCCTGCTACAGTAGCTCCTGCTCGTTTTCCTGAATGTCACCCCGGGGATTAATAAAGTATTTCTGATTCGGATTAATTACGGTCAGTGCTTCACATGAAAATAGAAGGAATGAACATAATGTTTTGCCCCGTCTGGGGGGGGCAAGACAACATGAAAAAATCCCATTGCCCTCAAGTCCCAAGCAGCAGAGGTAAATGATCTAACCTGAGAAAGGAACGAAACCAAAGCACAAACTGTTACCTCCCAAACTAACAGAACAGGAGAGAACAAGGTTAAATAAACCGGCAATTCACCCCGAGCTCCACTAACAGAAAACTATCTGCGTACATGCTCTAAACAAAGCATTGTGAGGCCGGTTGACAGAGGAGGGAGATGGGTTTGCCCCATTGGGCTGCAGCGTTGCCATCCAGGTGATTATAGCCTATCAGCTGCTGGAGCTGGAAGTCAATCCACCAATCTCCCCCTGCGACGGGCACACACCTGTTTACATAGAAACACAGACACATCCAACACAGACAGTTTGAGCAAAGTAAACAGGACAGGCAGCAAATTACAGCCTACAATAAATAAAGGAGAGAGCCTAACAATAATAATAATAATAATGATGAGAAGAAGAAGAAGATGTAAAGTAAAGCCCACATGATATAAAAATAAACCACACGACATGCACAACATGAGGAAAATAAAACAAGAAAGAGGAACGAGGAACCACTGCAGTCATGTGAGGATCTGACTGGTTATTCAAACCTCTGAGTTCTTTGTCTGATGTTGTTTCTTTTAACTTGAACTAAAGTGTTTGTGAGGACAGCCTGAAGTCTTCACCTCCCTGCAGCAGACCGGGAGGAGGCTGTGTGTGCTGTGGAACAAATATATGTGGGTTAATGGAGCTGTAAGTGTCTCAATGATTCCTCCTGTTTCTCAGAAATCACTTTAATCAGGGACATACAGACCTGAGTGTTGTCCTCTCCACTGTAATGAGTCAAAGCACACAGACCTCTGTGTGAAGGTGGATCACGTGTTTACTTCACTGACCATCAGAGAGCAAACAGGCTGACCACCATCTGTTATATTCATGCACTGCTGACAGCTACATTTACATCAACATGATAATTATAGTAGATCATTATATCTGCTGGACACAGGACTTAAATGTAACGTGAGTACAGAAGGTTTTATTGGGCTGAAAAACTAAACTGTCTCCTGCAGTCAGCCTCCATGTGACAAGGTGCCTGTCACTCTTTGTCTTATATTTAACTGGAACAGACAAACACAGTAAATATTAAAGTCTGTCAGTTGTTTTACAAAGTGGAAGTTGTATTTATTCGATACGATTGTTCTGAGATTTGCAGCTTTCCTTTATATCATCAAAGTGTGTTGATGGTGAATCTTCTGTGTTCTCTGTGAGGTGATGAAGGGTCCTGAGATGATTCATGTGGTAGAAACACATTTATAATATATGTGTTGGAATTAACTGTTACTACTTTTTTTTTTTGTTGGTGATTTGTTATTAAATTTATTATTTCTTTAGAGGACCTTTGAGAGTGACACAACTATTTATTTATTTAGCACTAATGACACATTAGGCTTCATGTACATATTATTGCTTCCATTAAACGGCGTTTCTTTAAAACTCGTTTTCCCGCTTCAGTCTAACTGACGAATAGAAGAAGTACAGAAGGAGTGCTTTGATTGTCCGGCTTTTATTGTGAAGGGACTTAAAAACGAAAGCCACTCCTGCGTCATCCTCCGTCTAACAAGGTGCGTACTCGTCTTTTTCTTTTCACATATTCTTTTAAATAGAATCACAGTAAATATAAAACTCTGTTGAAGTCAGTAGTTGTTGTTTTACAGCTGAAACTCGAACAGTCTGACGCTCTCATGTTCACTAAGTTCTGTTCCGGAACATGAACGGTCCTGAAGCCTTCTATATTATGTTAGGAGGACGTCGTGTTATTTTATATTAAACACGCCATAAGGCTATATGTTTACATGTACTGCGACAGTATCAGTTTATGTGACAAGATATCTGGAATGAGTCCGAGTCTAAAGTGGAAATTCTGCAGGAAATAAGAAAAGTATTCAGGTCGCTGCTGCTGTGAGTCATTTCTGTCTCAGGGTGTGGAAACAAAATGTCTCCGCCCACGCAGAGCTGAAGCGCAAACAGGGACACTCTGAAAAGATCTGAAAGTTTGAAACGGTACAAAGGTGTTTGTTGGCTCCTGAATGATGACTGATGTTAGATTAATGAGGGATTAAGTATTATTAAGTTGTGAAACGTTTAAATTCTTCAGTGCAGAACTGTTTCAGTTTCAGATCAGACATTTTAAAGGAGTTTGTTCTGCGCTCTGTCACGTGATACGACAAAGGAATCATACCGCGAAATGGAAAATAACTCAGACAACACATGACAGAGTTTAAGGGAAAAGTCTGCACACAAGAATAATCCCCGTCTGACAGCCCACATGTCAATCATCCTACAGTTCTTCCTGTAAATGTAAAATCTTAATGTCAGACACAGGAGAGGAGAGCAGGTAGAGAGGAGAGGAGGTAGAGAGGAGAGCAGGTAGAGAGGAGAGCAGGTAGAGAGGAGAGGAGGTAGAGAGGAGACGAGGTAGAGAAGAGAGCAGGTAGAGAGGAGACGAGGTAGAGAAGAGAGCAGGTAGAGAGGAGAGCAGGTAGAGAGGAGAGGAGGTAGAGAGGAGACGAGGTAGAGAGGAGAGCAGGTAGAGAGGAGAGGAGGTAGAGAGGAGAGCAGGTAGAGAGGAGAGCAGGTAGAGAGGAGAGGAGGTAGAGAGGAGAGCAGGTAGAGAGGAGAGCAGGTAGAGAGGAGAGGAGGTAGAGAGGAGCGGATGTTCACAGCGGCTCAGCTCTGAGGACTCTGGATCTTCTGCAGAGGGTCAGAGCTGAAACTCTGGGTTAATCCTGAGGGCTGCTTTCCACCTGTCTGATGATAGAGAGGTATTTGAACTCCTAATGTTGTATGAGTCTGTTTCAGCTGAGCACACCTGTTCCATGTTCTACCTGACAGTCTCTCTGTGTGGTTCAATATTAAACTGAACTCGTGCTCAAACACTGTCAGTCTAAAACAAACGTGTTACAGTCATGATAAGAGACGTCAGTGTAACAGGCCTAGAGTCATTATTTCAGTGTGAACAGGTGTAATTATTGATTCTGTTTTCTAAAGGTCAGGGTTCAAATCTTCTGCACCTGTTCAGGAGAAATGTAAAGGTGCCTCGTGGCCCTGTCTCTTATGAGGTCAGGTGTGTCAGAAGTGATGTGACCTTTATAAGGCTCCGCCTCCAGCTCTACATCCTGCTCATTAACAGAGATCATCTCTGAAACAGGTAGAAATGATAAAGAACTCGTCAGCAGCGTGAAGTGCTTCTTCAGCTGGGGTCATACCTGTGATGTCTTTGAACAGCCTCCTGGTGTCTCCTCCAGGCCTCCTGCAGCTCCACCTGAAGCTCTTCATGAACTCATGCTCTCAGTTTTGTGAGGGTGAACTCTGCGGTGAGGATTTGTGGAAAGATGAAGGAGCTCGTGAGAGGATTCATGTGGTAGAAACAGTTTGGATGTGAAGGAGTTCTTTTTAAAGAGCTGTGATCTGTTAGTAAATGAAACCATGCTCAGAGGGGGGACGTCTCTTTGTTGGACCTGCTGACCTCTCATGTGACTGTGAGCACAAACCAGACCTCTGTTTGTAAGTCTCCACAAATCCATGAGGTTAAAAACACTGAGACCAGTTAATGAACTGGTTCCAGTGAGGAGTGAAAGACTTCCTGGACACATCAGTGTGTCCTCGTTCCCTCCTCCCTCCTCTCTGTTTGTCCTCTGTCACACATTTAAGAGACTCTTCATCCGTCGAGGCGGATCCAGTTAATATTTACTTTGAACTTTGATCACAGAAATTAAATCTGTTTGATGATGCAGCTTTGGGTCAAAGTTCATCGCTCTATAAAAACAGGAGCTCAAAGTGCTGTGAACCAGTTGTGCACCTGGTCGTGTGTGGACTCTTTAAACTGGTTTAAAATCTGGTTTTTCAGCACAAACCTGAGTTAGGTTTGTCATCATGATGAAGAGAGCTGATGATCATCTGTTTCCTGAAGGCTTCCTGAAACCTCTGCATGGATGTTTCCTCTGTTTCCAGATGATCGACGTCTCCCTTCATCCGAACTCTCCGTGTGACGACGTCTTCAGTCCATGAAAACTGTGATCCTGACGAGACGACGATGTTCAGAGGGAAACCAGCATCAGCTGCATCACTGCTGGTAAGATTACTAATTATTAAAGTCAGTTTGTTTATTTTTCTTTTCCATCTAAAGTTCAAAGAAAGTAAAACACAGAAATGAACTGAAGAACTGAAGGTGTTTTTCATCAACACACTGAGGGATGAGCAGCTCATTGTCTCTCACCTGCAAAGGTGTAATGATGACAGTTTCTAACTTTAATGTAGAATAGAGCTGAGCTGATATTTGAACTGTGCTGGACGTGTTTCTGTACATTTAATGACCATTTGACTGTCTGGGTGTCTGCACAGGTTCAACACAGACACTAAGTTCAGTCTGATGTCTGTCCAGGTGTTTGATTTTCATGTTTCACTGACACAAACTCTCTCCTCCTCCCCCCCCTCTCTCCTCTTCTCTTCTCTCCTCTCCTCTCCTCTCTCCTCTCCTCTTCTCTCCTCTCCTCTCTCCTCATCACAGATACTCGTGCTGAATGTCTTCAGAGGTCATGCTCTCACATGTGATCAATCTGAGTATGAGATAGACAATAGATGCTGTCTCAAGTGTCCTCCTGGTAAGATCCACCTGAAAGTTAAAGAGCTCAGATTTACTGATATAATATTTTTTTTAATGCGAGAACATTTTCATGTGTCACTTGAGTGCCTCCTCCTGTAGAGAAAGAGACAACACATCTCCTGTCAGTGCAGCCATGGGCGTGCTGGTCTAAAAATTAGGGTCAGGCATTTTGTTGTTTCGTTCTTGAAGCAGCTGAAAGTTATTGACCAACAAAAGGTCAAAAGTTCATGGTGCAGAATTATCCTGCATTTAAACATAGATCTAACTGGTACATTTTTTTAAGATGCACCTAAGTAGTAGGTTCTCAACCTTTGTTCACGTCACTCCGCTGATTCGGCATTGTGGGTCATTTATGTTTCTTTCAACTCCGAGAGTTTCTGCTGCTCACATAACTGATCTTCGAGCACAATTTCACTTCATGCAAAACAAATCTGTTCCCTTCATTGGAGATTATTTGCTTCTCCATCCTGCAAAAACACCATTTAGAAAGCAACACTCGTGCAGGTGCAGCTGGCTTTTAAAGGGAAAGGGAGATGAGACCCAGCAGCTTTGTGCCTTGCATCTTACTCTACCCCTAATTATGCACCATTTAACCAGCTGGACACACCCTCAACTCACTTTCATTATGCATTTTAAACTATGCACCACAGATCTTTGAAACAGGGAGAGACTGGTGAACATAGGGAAGCATTGAGCAGACAAACAGATTGGGGAGAACTTTATAAGGTGCAGCTGTCAAACTGACAATAAATTAATGTATAAATGCAAATGTGCTTAAGATGAAAACTAAGTTTAGATATTACTTTTTTTTTTACAGGATACCGAGTGTATGGTGATTGTCATCACTTCAGCGGTACTCTCTGTGTGCCCTGCCCTGAGGGACGATTCATGGATCAGCCTACTCAACGCACACAATGCTACAAGTGTACCAGCTGTCATGCAGGTAGATTTCTGGCTGTATTTTTGAAGCCATTGAAAACTAACTGATAACCAAACAGGGCTGGTTACACAAATAGAGAGAAATGTGCTGAGCAAAACAGAGCGAGACTGATGGACGTAAAAGGGACTAGAACGAACGTAAAGAATGTTTGTTCAGAAATGGTGATTTCGCTTTCTGGAAACAATTTCAGCTGAACAAAGGGATCTCTGCCTTCATATTGCCTTCCTCCACATACTGCATGTTAATGTGAATTCACGTTCCATGTAAAATGTAGTTGCATCTGAAACACACACACACACACACACACACACACACACACACACACACACACACACACACACACACACACACACACACACACACACACATGCTTTACTACTCTCTGCTAAACCTAACTTTAGTTTACTCAAAGTGTGACCTACCTGGACATGTTAGCCAGTTACTACAGTCAAGTTTCTCTTTGAAAATGACACCACACCTGAAAAGCTGGCAAAATAATCACAACAAGACAAGGTGATGTTTCCTCAGTAACATCTGTAGTCAAATAAGCAATCTATCTCAGGATCTCACATTAGGACCACACCACATCAGATCAACTTTATTGCAGTCTACTTAAATTCTTTTCATTCTTTCTCTCTTGTTTATTGAAACAACTTTTCTTACATTTGAAGCTTTTAAATTTGTAAATTTAATCAGCTATTGTTCCTCATGAGGTGAGTATCTCCATAATAACCTCTGTGTGTGTGCTGACAGGTGCTGGTTTGAGGATAAAGACGTCGTGCACCAAGAAATCAGACACAGTTTGTGAAACACTGGAAGGATTTTACTGCACAGTCTCTGCAGAGGGCGGCTGTGCAGCAGCACAGAGACACAAGAGCTGCAGACCAGGACAACACATCAGTCAGAGCGGTTGGTGTTCATGTCTGATTAAGATTATTGGTGAAGTTTAAGTTCAGGGGAACTTAGATTAAAGATTAGTGCGGAGAAATTCATGGTTTAAAACATGAAGCTGGTTAGTTATTAAAAAGTGCATCTACAGTCATATAAATATAATTTAAAGAGATTAAGATGCAAAGAAAAACTAAACCTCAGATTCTACATTAGAAAAGCTGCATGTTGCTTTTTCTTTGGCTCCATTCAGTAAAAGTTCCTCCTGAGACACGGTGTGAAAATGAGTTTGTGTTGTATGAAGTGTTTGTGTCATTAAAGTGTCGTCCTGCAGCTGCAGACAGACTGTGATGCTGTCATTGGATCTGCTGACACAAATAAGAGTCAGAGTGAAAGTGAAGGAAATCCTGATTTGATCTTAAGTGAAAGTAAAACATGAACATGTCTGACCTTCACTTTCTCTGATGCTCCGGGTTTAACCACAAACATCAGAGCAGCTGATCGGTGTGTTCACACAGAACATAGTAAGAAGGGCAGCTGCTCTGATGAACGCACACACCTGCACACCTGCTCTGTCACATCCTGATGGAGAGCAAAGGTCCTGTTGGGCCTGCTGTACCCGCTCCGTCTCCTCTCTTTGCCTCGTGGTCGGTTTGACCAAAGAGCAGCTATGAACCATCACACCGTTTCCCCTCCCACCTGTGAAGTGATCAAACACAGGTGGTGCAATTACTCACCTGCCTCATGAGTGCACCTGAAGGCCTCCTGCCTCCTGAAGCTTTGCCTCTAAAACGTTTCTCGTCTGTCACAAAGGTCCCTGTTCTGATTGAAGCATTGAGCATTGCCGTGCAGAGAGTTGGTCCTGTCAGGTGGAGGCGTTAGGTGGAGGTGTCAAACGCAGACAGCAGAAGGATCTGGGTCTTTCTGTCAGAATGATTTGCACACTTTTCTAATCATGTATCACTCTCCTTGTCTTCACGTCATTGGAGCCGTTACACAACAGACTTGAGATGGAGAGGACGATCTAGTTGTTAACTGGCATGAAAACATTGTCGTACATTTCCGTCCTTAAATGTTTGCATGAAGTAAAAACACAGAAGCTGGTGACCTTTGAAGTCTTTTAGTTTGTGAATGAAAACCTCCTCCTGCTCTGCACTTAAAGAAACAGCTGCACTACAACGTCATCGCTCAGAGAGCCTCACGGTTTCTGTTCCTCTGATTCTGAAGCTGTTTGACACTGAAACAAAGACGTGTTTGAGATGTATTCACGTGTCTTTCTCAATAATCTCAACAAACAGATTTAATATATTTAATGTGTAAAACTGAGAGGTGAATATGTGCTGTGTGCAGGAACGTCACAGAGAGACGCTGAGTGCTCCGCCTGCAGTGATGGAACATTTTCAGATGGGACGTTTACATCTTGTCAGACACACACACAGTGAGTGAAGCTTCACATCAGACAGGGACACACCTTCATGAGTCCATGAGCTCCGACAGGTGTTCCTCTAATAAATGTCCCTCTGTCATTACAGGTGTGGAAAGTATCAACAGCTGCTGATAGCAGGAACAGATTCAACTGATGCTCAATGTGAAGAACCTTCAGGAAACACAGCAGTGTCAGTCGGTGTTGGTGTTGTTGCTGTGCTTCTTTTTTTAGCAGCAGCAGTTTTAGTGTTTTATCACAGAGAGAAGATAAAACGTCTATTCACAGGTAAGATTTTCTCTGTGTCAATAACAACTTGATCATGTTTTGATAGATAATACTGTCTGTGACATCATCAAGTTTTTATTCATTATGTTTTATTACAGGGATAAAAAGAAAAGCAGAAACTCACAAAGAGGTTTGTTTTATTCTGTCTTTACTCTCGACCCATTTAACAGTAAAATCATTAAATGATGTCACTCATTAATATTTCTCTTAAAGGAACAGAGGAAAAATGGAACACAGGAAAGGATGATGTCAGACATATCAGAGGATCAGCTGGTGAGACAGCAGAGTGTTCCTCTGACATGTTCACTGACTGACTCTGTCAGGTTTTATTAAATGTTCCTGTTATAAATAAATCTCTTCTCTCCTCAGGAGGTGACAGAACAAGCCTAAACATGCTGACAGTTTTTAGGACACTGCAGAGTGAATGTTCTCCAGGGTCCAGTTATTATCAGCTGGACTCTGGTCCGTTGTCTTTGCAGTGTTCATAAAAGATATCAGTTGGAGCTGAATTTCCTGACCTACAGGTCTCCAGTCTGCATCACGGCTGCCTTCACAGCCAGGCACCTGTCGAGCAGCACCAGCCATGACTAAATACATGGACCATATCAGTGATTGTCAAGGACACATTAGTTTGGGGCAATGGCCTCAAACCAAACTCCAGAATTTGCAAGTGTTGAAGTCCACAGACCCTCCTTCATAATTTGTGGCGGCTGTGGCTCAGTGGTACAGTGGGTTGTCTCTCAATCGGGAGGGTAATTCGATCCCTGACTGCTACAGTCACATGTCGAAGTGTCCTTGGGCAAGACACTGAACCCCAAACTGCTCCTGGTGGCATAGCCAATAGGCCTAAATGTGTATAGATTTGATTGGAGATTGGCACTTAAGCCTTTGCCATCAAAGTGTGAATGAGTGAATATGACCTGTAGTGTAAAAGCAGCTTTGAGTGGTCGAGTGGTCCATTTAAAATAATTTCTTCTTCTGTGGTCATTTCTTTATATTTGTTCAGCCCCTCGTCTCTCCCTTTTTGAACAATAACCCAGTGGGAGAGGTTGGTGTTGATTCAATCCATCCCCTCATTGATCAAACTCTGTTATTTTTTTATGTCTCGCAGTGTTAGAACGTCTGTCCGGGTCATTCAGCACGTTTTTCTGTGACTTTGCTCTGAGGAATAGTTCTTCTAAGAGTGATTGCTGCTAGCACAGAAGTGCAAACTAAGCTAACTTACTCTGTGTGTATTTATTAGATTTTTCTGGGAGCTGGACAAGCAGCCCATGTTTTTATTAAAATAACTGGAGGTCCACCTTCCTGTGTCATGGCCTCTTTCCTCTGCAAACTACTCAACGCCCCAGCCTTGTATCTGGGAGCATGTTTAACAGTAAATGTGAAGTCTTTCTAAAAGTAGTGAAATAGAAAAAAGGTTCCAAGTTTTGTATCAATGATGGTACATTTTAGACTGAAACACTTTATGTTCATCATGGACAGCTCGAAAGACTCAAATTATTCTCTTAATCATAAATTAGTAATTTTCACGTTGAAATGAGGAGCCTTTGGAACTACGATTCTACAATGACGATTCTGCACAGTACGGAAGCCCTAAGCGGTCATGCACATACATTTTATTGAGTCAGTTTTCCCGTGGTATAGTTAGGTCCATAAATATTTGGACAATGACACAATTTTCATCATTTTGGCTCTGTACACCACCACAATGGACCAGAAGTGAAACAATTAAGATGTGCTTTAAGTGCAGACTTTCAGCTTTTTTTGAGGGTATTTACATCCAAAACAGGTGAACGGTTTAGGAATTACAACAGATTTTACACATGATACCCCCTTCCTAAGGGACCAAAAGTAATTGGACAAAGTAATATAATCATAAATCAAGCTGTCACGTTTAATATTTGGTTGCAAATCCTTTGCAGTCAATGACAGCCTGAAGTCTGGAACCCATAGACATCAACAGGTGCTGGGTTTCGTCCCTGGTGATGCTCTGCCAGGCCTCTACTGCAACAGTCTTCAGTTCCTGCTTGTTCTTTGGGCAGTGTCCCTTCAGTTTTGTCTTCAGCAAGTGAAATGCATGCTGGACTGGATTCAGGTCAGGTGATTGACTTGGCCACTGCAGAACATTCCACTTCTTTGCCTTAAAAAACTCTTTGGTTGCTTTCGCAGTATGCTTCGGGTCACTGTCCATCTGCACTGTGAAGCGCCGTCCAATGAGCTTAATGACACTTCAGAATTCATCCTGCTGCTTTTGTCAGCAGTCACATCATCAATAAAGACGAGGGAACCAGTTCCATTGGCAGCCATACATGCCCACACCATAATACTGCCACCACCATGCTTCACTGATGACGTGCTTTGGATCATGAGCAGTTCCTTCCCTTCTCCATACCCTTCTCTTCCCATCATTCTGGTACAGGTTGATCTTTGTCTCATCTGTCTACAGGATGTTGTTCCAGAACTGTGCAGGCTTTAAGATGTTTTTTCAAACTCTGATCTGGCCTTCCTGTTTTTAAGGCTCACCAATGGTTTACATGTTGTGGTGAACCCTCTGTATTTACTCTGATGAAGTCTTCTCTTGATTGTCGACTTTGATCCAGATACACCTCCTGGAGAGTGTTCTTGATCTGGATCTGTTGTGAAGGGATTTTTCTTCACCAGGGAAAGAATTCTTCTGTCATCCACCACAGTTGTTTTCCGTGGTCTTCCCGGTCTTTTGGTGTTGCTGATCTCACCAGTGTGTTCTTTCTTTTTAAGGATGTACCAAACAGTTGATTTGGCCACACCTTATGTTTTTGCTATCTCTCTGATGGGTTTGTTCTGATTTTTCAGCCTAATGATGGCTTGCTTCAGATATTGACAGCTCTTTGGACTTCATATTGAGAGTTGACAGCAACAGATTCCAAATGCAAATACCACAATTGAAATGAACTCCAGACCTTTTATCTGCTTCAATCTACAATCTGATTCCAATTGTCCAATTACTTTGGTCCCCTTTGTGCAAACTACACATGAATAACCAGCTGGTTTGTGGATCATTAGAGTCACGTTTAAAGGTCGACATGAAACTTGAAGAAGCAACAATTTCATTCCCAAACGTGTTTTTAGGTTTTTATGAGGACGGAAACACAAGTTAAAAATAATTGTGCCTCTTTTCGTTCAGAGGACAGAAACTACATTTTCAGCAAAAATAAGTAAATTAATAAATAAATAATAAACAAATCGTTTAAAGCTAAAATGTTTAAATAATTATTGAATTAAAATGTAGGCTGTAAAAGTTTTTCACTAAATCTGTTATTTTTGGTCGGGACAGGCTGGTCTGTGTTTCGCGGCCTGCGCATGCGCAGGACGCTCTTACAGCGCTCCTAAAGTAACGTATATCCAGAAGCAGCTGCTGTCGGGTGTTTGATTTAACCCAACCATTTATCTATTCTTTAACTATTACAGTCTTAGGTAAGTAGTAAAACTTTAAATACCTTTAATGATAAATATGCATTGTATATGATAATAACAATAATTATATATAATATTAAGTTTTAAATAAAACAGTCTGTTTTTCAGCTCAGTAAGAGCCGTCTCTTTCTGCTCCCTAATCTATCAAGTTCAGCATGTTTGATTGTTATGTGTGCAAATATATCACTTAAATTAATGAATGTAATTAAACTTAAATATACTTAATTAAAACATAAAAGTGCTGATTGATTACTCTCCTCTTTATTGCACAAATTAAATATAGCATAATTAGTCTTCTTTAACACAAACATCAGCTCATATTGATGGAAAAGTGAGATAGGTCAAAAATGACTCTTCACACTTATCGTACAAAAATAACACTACAGACAGAAAGGTTAAAAAATAATTACACAGCTCTAATATTTAATTTGATTTATATGATATAAAGAATGTTTTGTGTTCAAAGTGAACTTTGTTAATATGATTATATTATATTTGATCACTAATGTATTAAGTCTCGTATTAGTTAATCAGAAAAAGAAGAGAACAGAAACTGACAAAACTTTTTTACACTGAAACCAGCAGAACACACAGAGACGAGCTTCTGAAGAACTGCTTTATTTGGTAAAACTTTGACAGTTTGAAACAATATTCTTTGATGACCGATAATTAGAGACAATATTCACACAGACTGTGAGGGACCCTCTCTGTGCTCACCTGCAGGTTAACATCCAGGTGCCACAGGTAAAGATGAGGTCAAAGAGGGGGCTCAAACAGGGGCTATGCTGCGTTCAGGGTCAGGGCTAACATCAGAGATAAAGCAGTGGTGCATTCAAAGGTTTCCACAGGCACAGAACACAGAGACTGGCTGAAATACATCCATCTCTAACACAGAAGAATAATACATGTTTGAGGTAATGCAGACAGCAACACGTATGACCAAAACATGTTGAATATTCTAGATTATTTAAAGCTCGCTACATTATTCACATTCATGTTTTCTGCCCTCTGAACCCACAGATTACTGACGGGTGAGACAGGAAGTGAAGGGGGAGGAGACACTATAGGTACTGAAGCACCTGTGTGTCAGCAATAGAGAGGGGGCTGATGGGAAATAAAAGCAGGTGTGGGAGGAAAACAAAGAAAAGTGGACTGTGGAATAAAAAGCTACAGCAGAGTTTAAATGTGTGGAGCAGGTGAGACGATGATGTCTGTCTTCATGCCTCTGACGGCCTCTCATCACTGCGACATACTTTTATAATGATACGATCTGTGTGTGCGTGTGTGTGTGTGTGTGTGTGTGCGTGTGTGTGTGCGTGCGTGTCAGGCAGAGTAAGGTGCACCTATCACGCATGTTTCTCTGAGCTGTGGGCGGAGCTGTGAGCAGACACGCTGAACGATGAACATGTAAATACACTGTGTGTAGTTGATGTGTGTATGTGTCACAGGTGTTACTGTATACAGTCCATCACGTGTATCTGCAGCGTGTCCATGTCTGGAGCCTGGTACTGGCACTTAGGACAACATAAATCTGGCAGCTCCTCGGCCCCCGCCGCCCCCGGATCACCGACAGGTAACAGACCCTGGTTACGGTACGAGGGGGCGGGGGGCACCGTGTTAAAGGCTGCACCTGGGAACACACCTGAGGGAGAGGAGAGAGTACAAAGAGTCGGTGCTTACTGATCACCACATTAGCCTGCTATTTACAAGCTTACATTTTCTTGTAATAAAGCTGCAACATTCAGTTTATTGATCGATTAAAGACAATCAACTGCTGACTATGGTGATAACCAATCAACAGTTTCATCGTTTGCTGCTTCCAGACTCTAAAATGTGAAGATTTGCTGCTTTTCTTTCTTCAGTAAATGAAGAGTCTTTGGCTTTTGGACGGTTGGTTTGACAAAAGAACAAACTTGGAGCGTGTTTTTAAAAAAAACTAGTGGACGAGTCGCTCATCACAGCTGTCATGTTCCAGCGGCTGCTTGAGCGAAGGCCTGCGGTGCAATCTGTGCGCGTGGATGACACCGTCACCAAACCAAGCGTGCAGACGTCACGCGCCGTGAGAGCATCGCAGAGGAAGCTGGTGAGACAGCTGATCCCAGTGCTGCAGTTATCTTTCATCGATCCAGTGATTTACTACATGATCAGCACCACTCTGCGTGCTGAAGCACCTGACCTGACAGCCGCGTGTGCTTTCATGAACACGGTTCGACAGCAGTTAAAATAAAGGTAAATAAATGTAACGTAGGTTAATTTATCTGTATAACTTAACCTTTAACTGACTAATAAGTTATTTCTACTTCTTTATAACGAGCACTTCCCAGAGTTTCTCCACGTAACACCAACATTTACATTTTACAGTGTAGTCAGCAGCTTCATGGTTTTAAAGGATCCTTTCTTGTGTTACGTTCTAAAATGCACGGCTGTCGTAAACGTAGATATTAATGTAATTCCAGGTGAGGCTGATAATGAAGGTGAGGCTGATGATGAAGGTGAGGCTGATGATGAAGGTGAGGCTGATGATGAAGGTGAGGCTGATAATGAAGGTGAGGCTGATGATGAAGGTGAGGCTGATAATGAAGGTGAGCCAGTGGAGGGGAAACGTCTGAGCAGACGTTGAGCTGCAGCTTTGTCGTCACTTTCAGAGTGGATGAAAACGGGGGAACTACTTCACCACGTTATGGCTGCATATTGGTGCTTGTTGTAAAGCGCTCCCTCCTGTGGTTTTATTGAGACGTCATCAGCGACGTGTCAGCGCCCACTCCACTTGAGAAATCTAAAGTTGTGCATCTCGTAAATGCATCGCTTTCATCAGTAACAGCAAAACTCAAATGTGTAAACTATGTTCATTTATTTAAACAACTGTATTTTAAAGAAATATGAAGCCATGAGTTTCTACATATACGGCCGACTTATAGATCAGACATGCAAATACATGCAAAGTTACAAAAAGACAGAAGGAACATGATTCTGATTTTATTTTATGTGAACGAGAAAATATTATTTATTGATGTCACCGACAACAAGCCTCATCAGTTATATTTCAACACGTGTGCGTGTGCGTGCGCGTGCGTGTGCGCGCGCGTGTGCGTGCGTGCGTGTTGTACCTTGTGGAGGGGGAATGTGCGGGGCCCGTGTCGGGAAGTCTTCCAGGTGTCTTAGCTTCATCTGCTCCATGCGTGCTCTGGAAGGCAGACAGGTATTTCACGTTTAGAGGACAAACACAGACGCACTCTGACCTCAGACATGAAGCCTGCCAGCAGCCTGTAAAAACAGCCGCAGTGAAACTAAAGTGTGACCCTGTGACCGGTCCATAAACATCCACACGTCCACATTGAGGACAGCTATGATGAAGGACGTGTGCCTGATGTACCGTGATGTGACCTCCTGTTTGAGCCGGTCGATGTCAGCGCGGGCCTGAGTCAGCTGCTCCTGCAGCTCCTCCTTCTTCTGGTTCAGCTTCTCTCTGGCTTCTCGCTCTGCTAAGAAGTCTGCCTTATAGATGTCAGCCTGAGAGAACACACAGACCGAGAGGGAGGAAGTCTCCGGTTTCATTAGGACCAGTGAAATGTCTAAATGTGTGTGTGGCTGATACAGGCTGAGACTACAGGACACAACATGAACAGCCATGAGGTCCAGTTTGTGTTTGTTTAGCTGTAATGTGACTCTGACTGCAGACACCTTGTTGGAGTGCATAACTAAGTGCACACCTATGATGGACTCCTGCACAGCATGTAATCCCTGCCCAGGTGTGAAGGGTTCTTCACTTTATACCCACAAGGTTCAGCTTTGTTTTACACAACGGTGACACAAGCTAGAACCAAGAACCAAAACCTTACAGGTTCTCACAGGTTCACGTGAAATCTGATCAGCCGTCTAAACCGTTGATTGTTGCCTACATACCCGCGTCTGGCCAGCAATGCCAGAGTCTGTTAGCATCCAGAAAACAGAATCAAACCTCGCTCTGTCAGCCGTGCGGACATTAGAAGTTCAGGTAAGAACCACACTAAGAGTTTGTTGCACCTCTGAAGCCTGAAATCATCGTGTGAATGTGCGTAAATAATGTGTTCACTGGAAATGGACTGAAACTAATTTTAATGATGCTTTTATTCTGACTCTGTGTTTAAACAAACACAGAAGGTAGGAGAGGAGGGAGGGAGGGAGGGAGGCGGCCGTTAAGAGCCCTCCTGCCTCATGTTTATTCTCATGTACATATTCTGCTGTTTGATGATGTCAACGATCAATCATCCTCAGACTCAATAACTGATAACTGTTAACCCTACAGAGCTGTAGGCGTAGTCTTTCATTGAACAGAATCACTGTTAAAGTCAGCAGCCTCGCCCTGACCTTAGACCTTTTAACGACCTCAGAAGTGTCATACTAATGTAAATGACAGAAGTTACTTGGGCAGGTGTGCAGGACTTACCTGTGCGGTGAGGACAGGAACAGTCTCCAGGGAGCCTTTCTGCTGCTCCACCTCCTCCTTCAGTTTATCTATCAGGTCCTGTTTCAGAGCCAGCGCTCTCTCCGCCTCCTCCAGGCGGCTGCACAGGTCTCCTCCCTGCAACACACACACACATGAATGCAAAGAGTCCTTCAGATGAAGGAGTGAGGGTTACTGAGGTTTAATGTGTGTTTCTACCTCACTCTTCAGTTTGGAATCATAGTCTCTAAAGAGACACGTGTAGGCGTGCTGCAGCTGCGTCAGCTTCTTCCTGAGAGCAGAGAAGAGAAACTTTTTAGGCCATCTCTGGAACAATAACCAGCTGGGACTGTGTGTGTGTGTGTGTGTGTGTGTGTGTTGGACCCACTTCTCCTCAGTGACCACGTGTCTCTCCGTCTTCAGGGCCTGCTCCAGGCTCTGGGTCTGCAGCAGCAGTTTGTCCATGGCCACGTGATGCTGCTTCCTCTGCTGCTCCTGCTCCCGCTCGGCCACCTGCAGCGCCTTCACCTTACTGCACAGCCTGAACACGGGCAGAGCGGCACGTCAGGTGAACACGGAGAAAGCTCGACACATTCTGCATAATCACGCTGATGTGATACAGTGACTCACTTTTCTTCCATCACTTTGCGTTCGTGCTCACTTTTGTCCAGGCAGCTCTGCCTCTCGTTGAGCTCTGCGAGCAGAGACGTTGCCTGAGCTTTCAGAGCCTCGCAGTCCTTCGCCAGCTGCACAAACACAAACACATTTCAGGTTTTGCACAGTTACAGTCAATGCTTTAAGTGCCATCTGTGAATGTCTAACTCTTTTCGCAGTAGACATCCCACCTGAGCACAGTCCTTGTCCTTCTGTTTGAGCAGAGCTTCAGTTCTGTCCCGCTGAGCTGAACTCTTCTGCAGATAGTCGAGCTTCCCCTCCAGGTCACGATACCTGCAGACGGACGGGTTCAGAGCCACACTTCGGTTATAAAGAAAGGACCACGTCACATATCTACATCTGACTCGTCTTTCTTCACATACTTCAGTTTTTGTTGTTTAGAGAGTGACTGATCGTGTGAGAGACACTTGAAACTCTGCAGATAACTGAGGTGGAAGAAATCATCTAAATATTGAAAGTAATTCAACACTTACTTCATTAAAGGATCTAAAGTGAGGGCACATAAATGTGCCTCATCAGTTACTGGCTCATTATTATGATGCATCAACATAGAAGCCATATTGATTGTAGTGTTTGGTGTTGTGTTTAATTTAAATCATGCCATGCACACGTTTAAACCTCGCTATGACTGAGACGATAAATCATTGTAATGGTTTTTACTGTCATCAAACATGTCCGAAGAACGAAGGATGAAAACGGTCTGAATGATGACTGAATTACGTATCACAGATAAAAAAACATGAAACAAAGATCAATGAGAGACGAGCATGAAGCACCGGAGACAGAATCACAGCGAGAACAAGGAGAGACAACGTGCACACGGTGACAGAGAGAAGCCACACAGAGCTGAGGGCTCACCTGCCCTGTGTGGCCTGAAGCTGCTCTGTGAGTTTAGCCAGGCTAGAGCTGGAAACAGGAGGAGGAGGAGGAGGAGGAGGAGGAGGAGGGGGAGGAGGGGGAGGAGAGGGAGAGGGAGAGGGAGAGGGAGAGGGAGAGGAGGAGGAGAGGGAGAGGGAGGAGGAGAGGGAGAGGGAGGAGGAGGAGGAGAGGGAGAGGGAGAGGGAGAGGGAGAGGGAGGAGGAGGAGGAGGAGAGGGAGAGGGAGAGGGAGAGGGAGGAGGAGGAGAGGGAGAGGGAGAGGGAGAGGAGGAGGAGAGGGAGAGGGAGGAGGAGGAGGAGAGGGAGAGGGAGAGGGAGAGGGAGGAGGAGGAGGAGAGGGAGAGGGAGAGGGAGAGGGAGAGGGAGGAGGAGGAGGAGGAGAGGGAGAGGGAGAGGGAGAGGGAGGAGGAGGAGAGGGAGAGGGAGGAGGAGGAGGAGAGGGAGGAGGGGGAGGAGAGGGAGAGGAGGAGGAGAGGGAGAGGGAGGAGGAGGAGGAGGAGGAGAGGGAGAGGGAGGAGGAGAGGGAGAGGGAGGAGGAGGAGGAGAGGGAGGAGGGGGAGGAGAGGGAGAGGGAGGAGGAGAGGGAGAGGGAGAAGGAGGAGGAGGAGGAGAGGGAGGAGGGGAGGGAGGAGGAGGAGAGGGAGAGGGAGAGGGAGAGGAGGAGGAGAGGGAGAGGGAGGAGGAGGAGAGGGAGGAGGGGGAGGAGAGGGAGAGGGAGAGGGAGAAGGAGGAGGAGGAGGAGAGGGAGGAGGGGAGGGAGGAGGGGAGGGAGAGGGAGAGGGAGGAGGAGAGGGAGAGGGAGGAGGAGGAGAGGGAGAGGGAGGAGGAGGAGGAGAGGGAGGAGGAGGAGAGGGAGAGGGAGGAGGGGGAGGAGAGGGAGAGGGAGAGGGAGGAGGAGGAGGAGAGGGAGAGGGAGGAGGAGAGGGAGGAGGAGGAGAGGGGGAGAGGGAGAGGGGGAGGGGGGAGGGGGGAGGAGAGGGAGAGGGAGGAGGAGGAGGAGGAGGAGGAGAGGGAGAGGGAGAGGGAGGAGGAGGAGAGGGAGAGGGAGAGGGAGAGGAGGAGGAGGAGGAGAGGGAGGAGGGGAGGGAGGAGGAGGAGAGGGAGAAGGAGAGGGGGAGGGAGGAGGAGGAGAGGGAGAAGGAGAGGGAGAGGGAGGGGGAGGAGGAGAGGGAGAAGGAGGAGAGGGAGAGGGAGGAGAGGGAGAAGGAGGAGGAGGAGAAGGAGAGGGAAGAGGAGGAGGAGGAGGAGGAGGAGAGGGAGAGGGAGGAGGAGAGGGAGGAGGAGGAGGAGGAGGAGAGGGAGAAGGAGGAGAGGGAGGAGGAGGAGAGGGAGAGGGAGGAGAGGGAGAGGGAGGAGAGGGAGGAGGAGGAGAGGGAGAGGAGAGGGAGAGGGGGGAGAGGGAGAGGAGAGGGAGAGGGAGGAGGAGGAGGAGGAGGAGGAGGAGGAGAGGGAGAAGGAGGAGGAGGAGGAGAGGGAGGAGGAGGAGAGGGATGAGGAGGAGGAGGAGGAGAGGGAGAAGGAGGAGATCTCAGAAGTGAGGCTTGTATTAAGCAGAATGCAGGAATACAAAGCATGCCTGTCTGCAGAGACACAGTTTAGATCATTAAACAGCTGCTAGTTAAACACACGGTCAGCTCAGTGCTGTTAACTAATGCAGTCGTGTTTTGATATGAGGAGGAAGGATGTTCGTACCAGTCAGAGGAGTGCTGAGCCTCAGAGCGCTGTGGAGCAACCTCCTCAGTCACATTGTTCGCCTGTAAAAACATTCATACAAGACTTTTAGATCACAGGGAACACTTCAGTCTGTCCGTATCACTCATATCTCGGCTTACACCGACACAAGCGGTTCACAAGCAGCTGATTGTCTTTGCTCTGTGACACACATGATGCAACAGAGGGCAAAATACTGGAGTACAACCTTGAATCCCGGCAGACCGCTGACCTGAGCAGTGAGCAGCATCCGCTCATCAGGGGCTCCTGTCCCTCCTGTGACACACTCAGTACACTGAGTATCAAAGGACAATGTTCCGTGACAGGAAGTGTTACAGCTAAACTGTGTGATCAACACATTAAGTAAGTCCAGTAATACTATAATAAAATAACCAGATAATGTTATTGTCAGTCCCTAATAAGTGCAAATTGTGACGATGAACTGTCACATGATCCTCAAGTTCTGAAACAGCAAACAGTTCATGTTTCTACCAGCAACATATTTATGCTTTGACGACGGTTTCTTTACTGCAACAAACTGCACAATAAAACAAATATTTAATGCAGAACATGAGAACAAAAGAACACAGGTAGTTTAACTTCACAACGAGCAGGCTGTCTCAGCCAGGTGTTCGGACCATCATGAATGGCTGCTCTAAGTGTTACAGCCACCAGGTGTCACTGTTCACTGAGTTTGGTTCTCCAAAGGTTCAAAGACAGAAAGACCCAAAGCAGGTTATTCTAAGAGAACCGGTGTTAGCGAAGCGTTTACGTTTCTGATGTTGTTACAGCTTGAATTTAAATGATTATTCAGCCTGACTCTGAATCCCTGCAGCTTTGCCCTAGTTTGCAATCAACAGACCAGATTGCAGTTAAAACAGTTCATGTTTTCATTCCTCAGTGAAACGTGAATAAAGTCCATAACTGTGAAAAACAAACAGAAAGTCAAAGTGACAACAAACCTCGCGCCTTAGCGGTCAAACCTGCCCTCCTGGGATCACACAGCTGACCGAGACATTGATTTTTCTGTCTCTTATACCTGAACTGTGGCATCACAGGGATGCAACACAACACGCAACACAACACGCAACACAACACAACACGCAACACAACACAACACGCAACACAACACGCAACACAACACAACACGCAACGCAACACGCAATGCAACACGCAACGCAACACAACACGCAACACAACACGCAACACAACACGCAACACAACACAACACACAACACAACACAACACGCAACACGCAACACAACACGCAACACAACACAACACGCAACACAACACGCAACACAACACAACACGGAACGCAACACGCAACGCAACACGCAACGCAACGCAACACGCAACGCAACACGCAACGCAACACAACACGCAACACAACACGCAACACAACACGCAACAAATTTACTTAAGATTATTGCATCAGAACCCCTAATTGGCTCTTACAATATGCATGTCTCTGCTACCTGTGTCGGGGTCAGTATGTTACCTGTGTCAGGCTCAGTATGTTACCTGTGTCGGGGTCAGTATGTTACCTGTGTCGGGGTCAGTATGTTACCTGTGTCAAGGTCAGTTTGTTACCTGTGTCGGGGTCAGTATGTTACCTGTGTCGGGGTCAGTATGTTACCTGTCTCGGGGTCAGTATGTTACCTGTGTCGGGGTCAGTATGTTACCTGTCTCAGGGTCAGTATGTTACCTGTGTCGGGGTCAGTATGTTACCTGTGTCGGGGTCAGTATGTTACCTGTCTCAGGGTCAGTATGTTACCTGTGTCGGGGTCAGTATGTTACCTGTCTCAGGGTCAGTATGTTACCTGTGTCGGGGTCAGTATGTTACCTGTGCCTGAGCCAGTTTGGCCCGTAGCTGGTCGATGCAGCGCCGCATCCGCTCTCTCTCTTTCTCTCCCTCCTCCTTCTCCCTCTCCAGCTCCTCATTCTTCTTCCTCAGCTCTCTCATCCCTTCCTCCAGCTTTTCTTTGTGGCTCTTTAGTATCTGGAGGAAATCGTTTGCACCTTCGGCAGGCTGCAGGGAAAAACATGGGATAGAAAGAAGGAAACAGGGATGAGTGGATGAAGGAATGACAGGAGGGCAGTGGACAGAGACAGAACACGGTCACCCTGTTCTGGTGCACAGACATGAAGCAAAATCAGAAATACACCCAGATAACAGAAAACACAAACTGGGGTTTACCGTAGGAGACAACAGGGGCGTTATACAGGGAAGAACTGGAGGACTGGGGTGTGTGTTAAGGCTGTGCTCCATGCAAAGCAAGAAGCAGGGACATTTCTGGGGTCCAGCTACCACTGAATCCAGTGTTCCTGCTCGGATGTAAGGAGGAAACCAGGACGACCTCTAGATTTATTTGCCTGATGTGAGACAGTTTCCTGTTTGAATGCTGCGTGGAGATTAGAGCCAGGTTTTGTGTTAGAGTTAAAATTTCACAGGCCATCCCATAATGTCTATCCGAGTAGAAAGTCAGGACTCTCTGCCTGAGTGCAGTGAAAGGTCAGGTGAAGCATTAAACTACAGGTGAGACGCTACAGATTAAGTACCAGGGATCTGATTGGTGGAAAGTAGCATAGAGTGAGCTGGCTCACCTGGCCATTCTCCCTGCCCACCATCTCCCCCCACACCTCTGGGAGAGAGGAGGGGGGAGAGGGGAGGGCGCTAGTCAAGGAGCTATGCACACTGGCATCGCCCTAAACACACGGACACACAGGTTAGATGACAACATGAACAAATGCATAAAGACTGAGATGAAAGAGGATCAGCAGCATCATACCAGGCTGCGAGGGGGCGTGGTCTGTGTGTGTCGGTCCGTCTCTTCCACCCTCTTCTTGTCCCGCTGATCCAGAGTCTGAACACAGCAGAGATACATGCATCAAACATCCGTTAATGACCTGTCGGCATCAGAGCATCTATTCTTCAGAAGTGCAGTCCTCATGTAGCGCCAAGGTTTTATAAGCTTCATGAACACACGTGTGGTCCGTCGTGGTTACAGATGCTTAATGACTGCCTTCTTTCTTCAGCTTCCTCTGTAATAACACATTTAGATTCAGCCGATGCCCCGTCTTCTCCGCTGTCACTTTCATGAGTTTATGTTTATCTGGTCAGAGGTCATGATCACATAATCATGCATGAGCAGCCATCCAAGCGAAGGGGCTCGTACAGCTGCGACATTGGCTATTACTCTATTTCTGTCCATCCGTTTATCTGTAGCTGTGAGTTAAGAAACTCGGCGTGTAGCTACATCCTGCTTACTGCCGCAGAGAAATAGAGCCTGATTTTAGACACCTGAACCCAAACTGATTTGAAAGACTTAGCAGCGATACGAAGTCTGAGCACTAATTCTGCACCCATGACATCCCTCAGCTGTGATGCCCTGTGCTGCCGAAGGTGAGTCAAGCATTGCTCTCTATTGAGAAGTTCTCTTTAGGCCATACATCTGAAAACACTGACACCTGTACTGATACTCCTGTGATGGGCTGACATGTGCTGATCACACGGTGCAAAGAATCAATAGAACAGCAGCAGCAGGATTCAGCAGGCTCATCACATATCAACATGAATGTACTGTAAATATCTGCAACAATGAACCAGTTACAAAGAGGTGTACATGTCATCTCTTTACACACTAACATACAACGAGCTCAATGAAACACGCCAGAGGAAGTGATGTTTCCCTGACATGTGACGACACCTCTTCATGCTGATGTGTGAATGTGAACCAGCTGACCTGTGGTCCGTCCAGCGGTCCGTTCCTGGCCGTGCGTCCCTGCAGCTCCTCGGTCTGGCTGGAGGTGCAGCAGTGGTTAGAGGAGGAGGAGGAGGAGGAGGAGGAGGCTGGTCCGTTCACTAAGCCCTGTAAGGAGTGGTTCTCCTGCGCCAGCCTCTCCACCAGTGCCCTGGCCTCCTGGAAACGACAGCTGAGAAACTCTCGCTCCTCCTTCGTCCTCCGCTGCCATCCCTCCATCTCCTCACAGCGCTGACGCAGGGCCAGGTTGCTCCTCCTCAAGGCCTCTGGAGGACAGAAGATGAAGGTAACCGGGGGGCAGGTAAGTTAGACAGAGTTACATGAAGAGAAGAATTAAATATACAGGGGCCAGAAATAAACGCAGACTGTGATGAGAAAAGTCTGATTGTGAAGATTATTCAGCTTTTATCTTCTGATTTCAGAGCTTAAAGAAAAACTAGTGTCGGAGCTATTTCTGTTAAAGTGTCTCTGTTTGAGTTTTATTCTCAGCAGAAGGAGACGGAGCCGAGCGGAGCGACGCCAGAGGAAGTTATTTTTAACTGCTGTCAGGCTGTGTGCTGAAAAAGATTTTTATTTCGATCAGAAAGTAACTTTCATTCATTCCTTTCTCTACATTTTGGCACCTATGGACACACAGCGGCCACATACTGAAACAAGCTAATTAAATGTGTTTTTACAATTATAATAATGTTAACAATTACACTCTGGGGTCTTACTGCCGACAGTCTTACCTGCTCCTGTTCGACCACTATCTTATGGTGTAAGCTAATGTTAGCAAACTACAGGGAGACATCTGTGTGTCTAACTGACATCACTAACCCTACAGACCAGTGTGTGTGTGTGTGTGTGTGTGTGTGTGTGTTCTTCCATCGACGGTAGGACTGTGTGCAGTCCAGCCGAGGAGCACTGCCCCTTCAGGTGACTCTCTTTTGACAATAATGAACATCAGACACAATAACAGGACTCATTAAGATGATGTGGCTCCACACCGTGTCCTATTTTTATTTCTGTCCTTTTCTTTGTGTACTTTTTACACATTTTAACATTTATTATAAAACAAGTAAAACAATGTGCTGTTAGAATTCCAGCTGTGACGTCTGATGCAGAGTTACCCTGCACTTCAAGTAGAGAAAATATAGTCTATAAATATCACAGGAACACTTTGTACCTCTGAGCTGCTGGTTGTCCCCCAGTAACCTGGTCACCACTTCATTGGCCGCCAGCTCCGGTGGGACCCTGAGGGCCCCTCCACTGTCCTCTCCAGACATCTCCCACTGCATGGGGCCATCAGGCTGGGGCTGCACCATACCTACAGAAAGACATGCAGATTATTAGCTCTACATTATTATTGAAAAGAGCCTGTTGTTTGGGTTTGTGCATCTGATAAGGACCCTGCACATCCAGCTGGTACGAGCCCTCAAGCTTCCAACAGGCTGAAGGGAATTTGCCTTCTGGCCCGGGAACGCCTCGGGACCCCGGGGAAAGAACCTGCTCAACCTGCTGCCTCTGAGACCTCACTGTATGTCCCAACTGGTTTTCATATTAATGACTGATTTCGTACACATTGAGGGCTAACTGAAACCTTAATTACTCTTGTCGTAGGTAGCTGTGATGCAGTGCTCACGTACACAATCATATTAGCTGCAGTATGATATGAGATAAAACTTTAAATATCATCTTGAAAGTGTGACGAATCTGGTGACAGAGGCAGACTGCGTCTCCGTCTGTTAGGTGACGCAGGCTGAGGAAACCAGTAATTTAAGAACCAGTAGGAACACATCACCGGCCCGGACAGGAGGCAGAAAATTAATGTATATTTTCTATACACTCACACCCTCATTAAACTATTGTTAATGAGAAACATCACTGCGAACAGTCCCTGTGATGTGTTTAGCTGGTTCAGCTCAGTTGGTAGAGCAGGCGCCTCACACACAGAGGCTACAGTCCTCGACGCACTGATCGCAGGTTTGACTCATGTGCATGCCATGCCTCTCTCTCTCCGCCACACATTTCCTGTCTGTCTTTTTACAATTCTCCTCACAGACACAGGACATGGCACAAACATCTGGTGTGAGGCTGAACAGAAGTAAACAAACATACAGTATACATGTCAAGCAATCCAAAGACACACATTCAGGTGTGACCTTATACCACTGTGTGTTCAGTCTGGGCTCTGACTGTTATTCAGTTCAAACTATGACATGAATTGAACGGCAGAGGAGGAGACTTCATCACCTCTCAGTGATTGACATGTGACACAGTCCGCCCCCTCCCCGTCAGGAGGCCTGAGGTACCTTTCACTTTCAGTTTAACCCCTCATTGTGACCCGGGTCCCCTGCATGTCTCAGGAGGCCACCTTGACCCCTCAGAGGCTTCATGACGTGATGTGTCAACACTGCTCCTTGGGCTGTTTAATCTACCAAACCCTGAACATAACCTACATACAGGTGTTGGTGAACGGGAGGAAAACATTACGTCATCCCCAATACCATGAGGCACAAAGCTCGAGTCAGACATAAAGGTTCAATTTCATGTTTGTTTACAACAAATGAGACTATAACAACCACCACATGTCAATTTAAACAGCTGATATGATCAATGATTAACCATATTTATTCCGGCTGACATGTTTTCAGACAGGATCAGGTCTGACCTCAGCATATTACTCCTGTTACATTACAAGTATAAAATTATCTTACCTTTGATTCTTCTTATTCTGTTTTATTGTCAGTTAGCGTCGCTGTCTCTCACATGAAACCTGTTAAAACGCGCAGTTAGCTGTTTTGCTAACGTTAGTAAACTGGCGAATTTGAGATAGCTAGCGATTTAGCTTCGGAGATAGCTAGGAAACGTAGCTAATCGATGGGTAAGCCGAGGCCCGTGTTGCCTGACACAAACAACGACCAACATCAACGAGCTGTAAATCTTCTGAAGGACATTTCTCCAACTTTTGTTCCGTTATTTTAAAACACTGAGCGTGTTTAAGGTGTGCTGAGGTTATCTGTCAAAGCAAAGCCAGGCGACTGTTGTTAGCTCAGGAAATGCCATGTTTGACTGTGCCCAGCGTCCAGCCTGTCAGGCAACACTTCCTCTCAGGCTGCAAAAACAATCTCTTAATTCCACATGCACCAGTGGAGATGGATGTACTTTCCTTTTTTAAAATCCATATTTCAATAACTGAATACATAAAATGACTATAGAATAAAAATCAATATGTAAAGAATTAATGAATAAATGAAAGTAGAGTACAAAAAATATGAAAGCAGGTACTGCAAGTTAAAAACCAACTTTTTTTGAATGATGAATTAATATTATGATTCCTTTATTAAGTTCTGATACAGAATTTTATTCTATACCTTCATGAGACAAGACATTTATATGAAACTGCAGTCAACAAGATTCTTCTTTGTAGCTGATGTTTAACTGACCTCCTGTACACTGTCGACAGACTAATACTGTGAGTATTAAAACTAAAATCTCAAAGAGGTTTACGTTTGACTTTTTTTCAGTCTAAATTTACAATTCTGAAGATTTTCTTTGTACAGGTATTTTTATTATTGAGAGAATTCAACATTTAAAGGAAGAAATGACGGCAGTACAAACCGTATTTAGAACTCTTTTATAAAGAACTTTCTTCAAGCTATTCAAGTTGCTATTGTGAATATTCTTAGTAAATAAAGAGGGAAAAAGGCAGAGATAGAAGTGCTGGTCTCTTGCCTTGAGGTGAGTGTCGCCTGAGAGGCTGCACTCCGGGCACCGGTAGCCCACCCTTCAGGAAATCCCCTTCCTTCTTCCGCAGTGGTTGATGACGTCACCAGGCTGCAGCATCACGGCTCGTTGTGCTGATGAGCGAAAGAGGCTCCATGATGCTCTCTGTCTCTGCGGCTTCAGTTATCCTCTCTCTGGCCTGGATTTATCCGGCTCACGCGCTCTACTTTCACATCGGAGAGACGGAGAAGAAATGTTTCATTGAAGAAATCCCGGATGAGACCATGGTGATCGGTAAGATGATGAGAGGTGTTAGCTTCAGGTAGCTAACTAGCAGTGCATGCGAACAGCTGGCTCCAGCAAAGATGCTGCGGTGAATAAAACAGAGATAACAACGAAGAACACGTTAAGTTCAGAGTAATTACACATTTTATTACATCGCTTTTACACGCTGTAGTCACAAACACGGACTGTTTCTGTGCCTCTTTACATTTGGCTTATACAGTATTATCTGCACAGTGAGCGATAGCATTACACCTGAGTTAATTTACACTATAATCACTGAAAAATAGGCCACAGAGCACTCACGCAAGTTTAGTGATGGTTTAAATGGATCCATTTTATTGTGAGCTGCAGACAGCTGTTAGCCTAAAACCAAGCTCACCTAAGTAACGTGTGTACACGGTGTTTATGACAATAACACTGTCATCAGTAACCATTTTAATACAAAGGTAATATTACCATTAAAACAACGCCCACACTGAGCCCCCTGTGCGTGTTGTTATTATTAACTGTTCTGATTCACAGTGGAAAGTTTCACCCATGACTCTGCCATCTGTTTAACCTGAGACTTTTTAACATGTTAAATCTACTGATCTGATACCGATGAGCTTTACATGTGAACGTCAGAAGAGTAGACTCCATGAATGTAATGCCTGAAACTAGGCATAGGTAGGCGTAGGTGTCAGGCGAGGTGATTAACTGCACGCTGCCTTTGTTTATGTTTCACAGGGCAGATATTAAAAGTGAGTGAGACATATGACTGTTAGAGAAAGCAGGATGAGATGTTGTGTTAAAAAACACCACTGAACAGGACAAACTCAGCAAAGACATAAGAGGTACAGCTTCGTCCACAGGGGGCGCCAAAACCAACACAAACCCAAAGTTCCTCTCAGCAGCTTTAAAAGCTTTTCTTTGGCGTTTTTATTCTTTTCCATTTCATGTTTTGGTCGTTTTTTTGTCACTGAAGTTTCATTATGTGGCACACTTATATTACATCGTTAGTTTCATTTTGTATCACATGTTTTTATTGTGAAACATGATTTTGAAAGGTTCAAGGTGCCACCATGCTTGACTTCCTTCAAAACAAACATGATCATTAAAGTTAAACACTTCAGATAAAAACACAATTAAAAGGAAAACAAATGATCAATAAACAATCAATTATAAAGTATGTAGCTCTGTTGCTGTGTTTCTCTTCTCTGATGACTGTGATACCTGCTAACCTGCCTCCTTGCTGCTCTTCCGGTCTGACAGGGAAGTACAGGACTCAGCTGTGGGACAAGCAGAGCAGCTCCTTCCTCCCGTCCACGCCCGGCCTGGGCATGCACGTGGAGATCAAAGATCCAGACACAAAGGTCAGCACAGAGGAGGAGCTGATATAAAACACACACACATACATGTGAACAGAATCTAAAGATGAGTCTCTCCTGCAGATCATCCTCTCCCGTCAGTACGGCTCCGACGGACGCTTCACCTTCACCTCCCACACTCCGGGAGAGCACCAGATCTGTCTGCACTCCAACTCCACCAAGATGGCTCTGTTTGCAGGAGGGAAACTGGTACCAACACAGCACTGCTTTCAAGATGTTACACAGATGTTTCCCTGCATGAATATTTAAACTGAGGGTGGTTTCATGGAGCAGAGAAACCTGACCCAACCCAACATACAAACAATATCATATAAAATATGTACATGAGTGTTACATGGCATTATTACATGTTTATGTTCTTAAACCAGACTCGAGTCTGCTTAAATTATAAACTGTTTGATCCTGGTTCACTTATTCAGACAAATCCAGGACAGGTGTTCTGCAGTAAGCTCTCTGAGTCATTCTTCATCATGTCTTTTGACGCCCACAGAACACACACACATTAAGACCACCTGTGTCTGTATATTTCAGAGGGTGCACCTGGATATTCAGGTTGGAGAACACACCAACAACTACCCTGAAATCGCAGCTAAAGACAAACTGACGGAGCTGCAGCTGAGAGTGCGGCAGCTGCTGGACCAGGTGGAGCAGATCCAGAAGGAGCAGAACTACCAGAGGGTCAGTAACACGCCTGTGTGATGTGTGTCACTGTGTCTGACTGTCTTCATGCCCCTCCAAAGACTCTTCATGCCCCTCTGAAGATTCTTCATGCCCCTCCAAAGACTCTTAATGCCCCTCCAAAGACTCTTCATGCCCCTCCAAAGACTCTTCATGCCCCTCTAAAGACGCTTCATGCCCCTCTAAAGACGCTTCATGCCCCTCCAATGACTCTTCATGCCCCTCCAAAGACTCTTCATGCCCCTCTAAAGACTCTTAATGCCCCTCTAAAGACTCTTCATGCCCCTCTAAAGACTCTTCATGCCCCTCCAAAGACTCTTCATGCCCCTCCGAAGACTCTTCATGCCCCTCTGAAGACTCTTCATGCCCCTCCAAAGACTCTTCATGCCCCTCCAAAGACTCTTCATGCCCCTCCAAAGACTCTTAATGCCCCTCCAAAGACTCTTAATGCCCCTCCAATGACTCTTCATACCCCTCTAAAGACTCTTAATGCCCCTCTAAAGACTCTTAATGCCCCTCTAAAGACTCTTAATGCCCCTCCAATGACTCTTCATGCCCCTCTAAAGACTCTTCATACCCCTCTAAAGACTCTTAATGCCCCTCTAAAGACGCTTCATGCCCCTCCAAAGACTCTTAATGCCCCTCCAATGACTCTTCATGCCCCTCTAAAGACTCTTCATACCCCTCTAAAGACTCTTCATACCCCTCTAAAGACTCTTCATGCCCCTCTGAAGATTCTTCATGCCCCTCTAAAGACTCTTAATGCCCCTCTAAAGACGCTTCATGCCCCTCCAATGACTCTTCATGCCCCTCCAAAGACTCTTAATGCCCCTCCAAAGACTCTTCATGCCCCTCTAAAGACTCTTCATACCCCTCTAAAGACTCTTCATGCCCCTCTAAAGAGTCTTCATACCCCTCCAAAGACGCTTAATGCCCCTCTAAAGACGCTTCATGCCCCTCTAAAGACGCTTCATACCCCTCTAAAGACGCTTCATACCCCTCTAAAGACTCTTCATGCCCCTCTAAAGACTCTTCATACCCCTCTAAAGACTCTTCATACCCCTCTAAAGAGTCTTCATACCCCTCCAAAGACTCTTAATGCCCCTCTAAAGAGTCTTCATGCCCCTCTAAAGACGCTTCATGCCCCTCTAAAGACTCTTCATACCCCTCTAAAGAGTCTTCATGCCCCTCTAAAGACTCTTCATGCCCCTCTAAAGACTCTTCATACCCCTCTAAAGACTCTTAATGCCCCTCTAAAGACGCTTCATGCCCCTCCAATGACTCTTCATGCCCCTCCAAAGACTCTTAATGCCCCTCCAAAGACTCTTCATGCCCCTCTAAAGACTCTTCATACCCCTCTAAAGACTCTTCATGCCCCTCTAAAGAGTCTTCATACCCCTCCAAAGACTCTTAATGCCCCTCTAAAGAGTCTTCATGCCCCTCTAAAGACGCTTCATACCTCTCTAAAGACTCTTAATGCCCCTCCAAAGACTCTTCATACCCCTCTAAAGACTCTTCATACCCCTCCAAAGACTCTTCATACCCCTCCAAAGACTCTTAATGCCCCTCTAAAGAGTCTTCATGCCCCTCTAAAGACGCTTCATGCCCCTCTAAAGACGCTTCATACCCCTCTAAAGACTCTTAATGCCCCTCTAAAGAGTCTTCATGCCCCTCTTGTTTGTGTGTTTTGTCCTCTGCAGTACCGTGAGGAGCGTTTCCGGATGACGAGCGAGAGCACCAACCAGCGCGTCCTCTGGTGGTCCATCGCTCAGACGCTCATCCTCATCGTCACGGGCATCTGGCAGATGAAGCACCTCAAGAGCTTCTTCGAGGCAAAGAAACTGGTGTAACGTGTGTGTGAGCAGAAACAAAGCGCTTCAGTTCACAGACTTTACGGAGGCCCGGGAGGAGACGTGAGGTCTTGTTGTCAGTCGTAAACGGTACGCTGAGCCCGCTCACAGCGGCAGGTATCGATCCTGGGCGACGTGTTCTGTAAATGTTTTAGGTTGTTTTTATTTCCCGTTAGTAACAGCAGCTGCTCTCTTGTGTTTTCCTGACGACACTGGACACGTCCTGTTTTCCCCTCCTGTTGTGAAGCAGCTGAGGCGACAGGGACCTGACGTCTTTATGGTCAGACACGAGCGGAGGAATGATAGTTAAAAGCTGTTTCGACTAATAACTGAGTAGTTTACTGAGACGTGGTTTTATGTTCCTGTTGTTGTGAGTGTTGCACAGTTTTATATCTCCTAACCACAGCTGGTTTATCTAATGCTCACTCAAATATCACACTGATTCCTTACATGTCCGAGTGATACGCTTCATTTGACCCCAGTGCGCCTGTCAGCAGTGTTTCCGCCCTGAGAATGATTGAACGTAGTTGTTAGAACATATTCACATGAAACTTGGTACAGCTGTGAAGTTCGGGGGCCTGAACATTTTCAGACTCAGTCGTCACTGAAACACCTCTTGGCGGCCATTTTTTCCTTCCACTTTACATTATTTAAGGTCCGTCTCTTTAAGCTAACTTGGGTCATATTGTTTAACTAGAGGATCAAGATTTTAAACACAACATGCATGCATCATGTTTGACATTAGAACAAACAGCATTTCATTCACACGTCACTGATTAACCCCTGAACTCTTCACCTGGACACTTTGTGATGTTGTCGTTATTATAATCCACGATCATACAGACACATCTCTTCATCACGTCGGGCTCAGGAGATGTGATCGTTATACTTCATTTCGTCGTTTTGTTCACGTCCCAAAACATTCGGCTGAACCAAGTTTCACGTCACCTCGACTTTAAGTTTAATTGAAGTATTTCTTCTGAATCATAACCTCTCGTGAAGCGTTGGTAACCGGTGAACAAACTGGTAATCATGTTAGCTCATGAACCGATCAGTGTTTCATTCTTCTAATAATAAATTCTTTAATCTTCACTGAGTTCCTGTTCCAGCAGCAGCGACACGTTTCACAGGAGGTTGGTCAGAAACATGGCGGCTGTGTTGTTAGTGTCGGCACGTTCTGCTGAATGTATAAAGTCTTTATATTTCCTGTCGAGCTGCTCTGTAGATACGTTTGTGATATCAGGACTTTACTGTAAATAACAGCTGTTCATTTTCTAAAACCTTTTACACTGACTGAAGTCTGTGCTTCTGTGTCACCAGTGCTCAACTACATATTTATTCTGTCTGAGCTTCACATTTAACAGGATTTTTACAGCCTCCATAAATAATTCAGACTCAGAGACGTCAGTGAGTCAGCGTTCTTTAGAGTGTAGATTTGAGCCGTTCTGGAGCTGCAAAGTTTATTTATTTTCCAGGTTGTTAAACGATCTCTGACATCCTCCAGATGTCGCCTCCATGTGCTGAATAAAGAAACGTCTCCATCCCATCTGCCTCTGATGTTTTGGTTTCCCTTTGACCCGACTGGAAGAATCACACAGCAGACATTTTCAACACAAGATTTATTGCTCGGCTTCAGACATCCGAACCAAACAATCCTGTCAGAGCATCCTGCGAGCGTCCGAGCACGAGCGGATCGATCTTATTAATCAGTGACGATGACAGAAACACAAACACACCGACCTGCCGACATCTTAAAGACACCACAGCGACACCTGTGTACACACCTGCAGCACAAAGTCAACACTTTGCATAGATCCACCCCCCGCTCTTCTCCAGCAGTGCACCAATCACAGCACAGACGCACAGATTAACACACCTCATATCAAGAATAGAGATCTGACACACGCGTACCAAAACAATACCAAACGCACATACTGTGTGTCGTTATAAAGGGATCAGTGATTTATTAAATCAAGTCTCTGTCTGTACAAGAAAGCGGTACATGGTACTGTTGGACTTCACGTTAGAGCACGGTCACATGTCGGGTTTAAAGGTAGAAAATATCACATCAAACAAATCCTCACTATCATGTCAAACACTTTCCGGGCGTGTTCTACATCTGACTTTAACCCAGTTATCTGTAGGAAGGTTTCCATGAGCTACAGGTGAGTATCACTACTGTTAAAAAAGGTCTAATGCCACTCTGCTGCAAAGAGCAACACGGGCACACACAGAGCGACGAGGATTAAATACACTTTAAAATGAGGCTGCGGTCGAAGCTCCAGCCGCTCCGTGGAGACGATCTGCTTCACCGCTCGTGAAGAGTTTTTATTTTATTTTAATATCTCAGGGACGAGGAGCTCTTCTTCTTAGTGTCCCGACACGGTCAGGTGCTGCATCTTCTTGGCCGCCTCCTCTGACACCATCTTGGCGGTCTTCTCGGGGCTGGGAGCCGGACTGGGACCCGGGCTCGGGTTTGGAGTGTTGGCTGCACTGTTGGGATACTCTCTGTTACCGAATATGATGCTGCCCACCCGCACGTTGGTGGAGCCCACCTCGATCTGCAACACAGAGGGGCACACGCAGGTATCAGAGTCCATCACAGCGACTAACAGGCTTTTATTTACCGTGTTACTGACCCAAACAACATCCACGATACTGAAAATCTCAGACTGAATACTTCATGTTAAAGTGTCACTAAAATGTTTCATCGAAATGTTCAGACGGTTTCCTGCCGGCCTCCACCGCCTCCACCGCCACCACCACCACCGCCTCCACCACCACAAGAAAAAATGGACTTTATGATTATGAAGAGTTTAGAAATATGCATAAAACAGGATCAACACTCACTGCATGTTCAAAGTCTGTGGACATGCCCATGCTGAGCTCCACCTCCTCCAGAGGAAGCTTCAGACTGTCGCACACTTCCTGCCTCCGACTCAGCAGCATCTGCAGGAGAACAAGAAGATGACCTGATGAATTCTGTTGGCTCAGCGTGTCGTCCCTGGTGTTACCATGACACATACTGAGCGTGTCTCTGGGGGGCACACGTTCAGACTCAACCTCCGTCTTTAACGCCCCGTGTGACCGCTTGTAAAGGAGCCTTTAAAAAACACGGGACTAAAACACGGACAAGTGGAGCGCCAGTGAAGTCGAAACTCCCCCGTCTCCTTCCCAACAGACTCTTTTGAGCTCTTGGGGCTGTTTGGTCTGAAAACTACATTTAAATGTTTGTAAAGAAGCTCAAACACAGTCAGCGCTGTGCAGACAGCTTGTGGAACTTATCAGCCGACTTACACAGTAACACTGATAACTGTGTGGCAGGTTGATGCCAGCCTGCCATATTCTGTTGGTTAGTTCAGTATAATATAGATAAAATGTGTAGCTTAAACAGTTTACCAGCGCACACAGGACAGTTGGTGACTTGACTGCATATATGCAGCATTTTGGACCCATTGAGTCTCACACTCACAGAGGGAGAGGGGGGGCTGAGGTACCATGACGCTTCAGACACTGAACCCTTCCACACATGGCCGAGGATCAAACCGGCCCGGCTCCTCCTCCTGACCCACAGTCCCCTCTCAGAAACACCTGGTGTCTGTGTGTTCAGCGTGTGTACCTGAAAGTCGGGGTTGGGGCCGAGGCCGAGGTCGTAGCCGTAGCGTCCGATGGTCATGAGTCCTGAGAAGTGCAGAGTGGCGCACTGAGACACGATGTGCTTCACTGTGTTCACCGTGTCCTCTGGAGGGAGGCCATGTTTACCTGCAGAGCACAGGTGACACGCTGTCTGAGAACACCTGACAGGTGATCCGCTGTCGGAGAGTACATACAGTAATAAAATGAGCACTCACTCTGTTCTCCGCTGGTGTTGATCTGCACCATGACCTTTAACCTCTGCGTGCTGGCTCCTCTCAGGCGCTGCCACGAGCTGTTCACTTTGTCAGCCAGTTTGGCCGAGTCCACCGTCTCCACCAGGAACAGGTTAGGCACACCTGAGAGCAGAGAGAGTTAATGTGAGGGTTCCTGACATGCAGGGGGATTAGGGGGGTCGACTGTCACTCACCCAGGAGTTTGTTGACGTTATTCTTCTGTAGGTGACCGATGAAGTGCCACTTAATGTCCGGACAGGAGGACAAAATCTGAGGGAGAAGAAACGCTGTAAAAACCTGATTTCAGACTGAGAGGGAGAAAATTAAAGTCTAGTTTATAAAAGTGACCCCACCAGAGGATCTGAGGCTTTGTCCACCAGCTCGTTCACCTGGTGAGGACACAAAGACGAGGTTACGTTGATTCCTGGTTTCATATTCCTGCAGTGACACCTGTAGCTCTTTACTCACGTAGTTTTCTCCAAAGTTCCTCTGCCCCTGCCTGTACGCCTCCACCACCATGTCAGGAGGCTTGGTCTTGCTGACAGCGACGAGGCGAGGAGGCACAGCAGGAAGAGTCTGAGGAAGAACAACACAGGGTCATTAATCATGTGTATCAGTGCGAGCTTCAGCAGAACAGTGAGTCAGCCTGTCAGGGTCCTGCAGAGATCACACTGATGTTCTCATATCAGAGCTGCCGTTTATCTCTGCATCCTCTGACCTACATATCCACCTTCATCCAGCAGCATCACGCGGATCTCTGCCTGATAACACCGACCTGTTCACCGGTGCAGGTCTGTGTCTGAGCTGAGGGGAATACAGGCTGATCACAGTGTAAATAATGATCCTACAAAACACGCCGATCACGACGTCATAACGCTGTTCCTCAGTATGCAGCCTCCTCCTGCTCCCCCGCACATCACGCACAGAGCATGCATGCTGTTATGAAAGTGCTGCCAGCAGCCCCCCTGCCTCCCATCCAAAGGTTGAGGTGTTTGGCAGCCTTACATAACGCGTCGTGCCGCGGCAGCGACACTTTTTCTGACCCGGCAGAGAAGCTCCGGCAGCGGGGCTCCTGAGCAGGATTCTCCCGGGCTATAGTTACCTTGGCCCGGCGTGCCGCCGCCTGGTTCACCCGCTCCACCACCGACTGCAGCGCCTTTCCAACCTCCTCCGACATTGCTACTTTCCACATACCGTCAGACGGCGACGACACACACGCGTAAAGAAACGTAAAGAAACGTGTGCTCGATGACGACAGCAGGCTTTCAAAATAAAAGTCCAACGGAAGAGGAAGTGCGTCCTTTGCAGATAGCGCCCCCTACTGTTGCTGCTGCAGAGGACGTAACTGCCTGTTCCTGTTTCATGTGCTGCCTTCGTGAAGCACGTTGGAGTTGGAAAAGTGCAGTAAGAATAATTATTTATATTATCTGAACTGCACATAGATATGTAATACATACATTAAATATACAGTCTATGCTCCTGACTGAGATGTAAAGTCACTGTTCTCCTCTTCCCCTAAACGACAATACTTCCACATTAATAAATCCTTCCTACCATGAAGATATATATTTAAATAGACTCATTATGGCCCAAACTGTAAGAAAACCATCTAAATACAGCTGTAGAAATATGAACCCTCACTCAGACCTGTGGCCATCCGCTAACTGTCACGTACACGAGGTTTTGCAGATGGCACATGATTTTTGCCACTTTAATGTTTCATTAAAATTAGCTGGAAAAATACTGAACAATGCTTGTGTTTAAAGTGCAACAGGTTAAGTTTCAAACAGCCTCTCTGTGTTGTTACTCTGCTGATTTAAATGTTGAAACCTCCCTCAAAGATATATTTATACACAGACATGTATGTGTACATTTCAGCATTTAATATCAAGAAATACATTTAAAACAATAATATCTGTGTGAGTAAGAGCTTTAAGTTTATGCACTGCGGCAACTATAAGGCTTCCTTTGGATGGTTATGAAGATATTTTGAACATTTGTAGTCAGACAGACATTTAGTCATTTACCTGTACACCTGAACATTTGTCAGACAGTAACCTGCAGCACAGAGGAAACATCAGAGACTGAATGCACGAACACAAAATACAAAGAAAAGCAGATTTATTCACAAGATTTCACAATTCAAAACATGTCCAAAGAAAAAGCGTGTTACAGTTCGAAGCTTTACATCTTTAAACAAAAACTAAAAGGAAAAACAGAATGTAAAAAAGTGTGAGCCTCTCTTCTGTCAGACTCTCTCCAAGGCCTCCAACATGATGATGCTGTTTCCTCTGATGACCTGCGACAGACAACACACACACACACACACACACACACACACACACACACACACACACACACAGCATTTAAAACTTATACTGTACATTTATATTCCCTCCTCTTGTTGGATGAAAACTGTAAACTTCATATCTCTGATGGGAAGTGATTCTTTGTTTACTAAAGAACAGTACGTAGTTTAAACTCATGATCTGCGTTTAGAAGTTAACCCCTTCAGCAGGAACCAATCGCTCCCCTATTCAACACTGAACACTTCAGTCTATAGAGAGGATCACATGGAGATCTCTGACACTTAGTTATAGATCTCATTTTGCATCATGACTGACATAATTTGGGACGCATTGCATTGTAGGAATGAAGTCATGAAGACGTCATTCCCTTCACACCAAAATGTATACTTTCTTGTTCACTACAGTGCGCAGCATGGCTGCACTTTGCATACAGAAAGTTACAATTGGGATAAATACATCGTCAGTACACCTTGAACTTTGACCCTCAGGCTCACACACCTGTCATAGTCGTAGCACAAAATGTAATTTTGGTTAAAAATGTAATATTGGATATACAAAACGCCATTCACTGAGCCTGTCAGTCAATGTGCGATGATTGTGGGTCGTTTTAGCAAAACTATCGTGCTGGTTTTCATCCTGTAAATGTGTCAGAATGCCGTCAGACTGGTATTTTAGCCAACTGTATGGGGATGTACTTTTCTGTCATACTAAATAGTATTGGTATTAGAACACAGCCTTATTCACCCCTATTTCCATTGTGTTACAAGAATTTGTAATGGCACAGCATGGAGCACGATACATGACAGATTAAATGTCTGATGGTAAATAAAGCACACTGTAGTAAATAGAATTTGCAGGGTAACGCTGGCCGTCAGGTACTGACCACCATGCCGATGGTGTTCTGTTGTCCTCCCGGGCCCATCTCAATGGAGTCGTCCACGACCAGGTTCATGAAGGGATCAAACCCTCGCAGGATGCCCTGCACGTGTCGGCCTCCATTCAACTTCACTACAGGACAAAACAAATCACAACAGAATGTCAGGTTACATCACTGATCCTGTTCAGGTCGAAAGGCTTTCAAAGTACTCCCATTGTTTTCTGTCGTTTATTAGACGATTTGTGATTTTAACTGTGCCAACAGTTTCATTTACTGCCCGTCTGTTTTTGTGTCTTGATCGGTGGGTCACAGAGAAAAACTGCTTTGTTGTCCAATTAAAAGCTTTTTGTAAACCAGATTTTAAAGTGCTATAGAAACGAAGTTTAATGTTGTTATCATTAATCATTTCCATCTCATGTTGGGGACAGCATCCTCCCCACTGCATTGTCTGCTAACATTCAGCAGCTCTTCCAGGCTTCATCGACATATACACACTTACATAGAGTAACAGTAAAGTGTGTTAATGATCAGAGTAAGCACACTCTCTTTGGTGTCTCGAATGTAAATTAATTCATAGTGCTCTTCATACTGTTGTATAATCTTGAATATTTCCATATTTCCACCTCCCGCACAGTTAAGAAAACAAAGCTGATTTGAGGTTTGGCCAGGCTCGACGAAACTACGCGTCTGTTTTTCTAGCAGCGGATTTAAATATGAACTTTCATTTGTACTCACAAGACAACTTCTTGTCCATGAACCTGAAAACAGAAAAAAATATTTTTACATTAGGTTACAGATGATTCATGACCCAGTGAGACATGCTAGCTAATGTTAGCTTGTTTGCATTGCAGAGTCGAGCCGTTGTTCTTCATTTAGAATATAAAACATTTTAAAATCACTGAGTTCGTTTTTATTCACAGAAACTTCATAACTTACTTTTTGAGCTCGGGTGGATGCGCTTTACTCATTTTGTCTTTATTCTATGGACGCCGACAGTCACTCGTATGAATTTCGTTTCACAAAACCGCGGAAGGAAAGCGTGTGGCGAGAAACCGGAAGTAACTTAGTGAACTTCCTCTATTGATTTGGTGCTGCTGTGTGCACAGCGCCGCCATGTGGTTGGGAGGACGCATAAGTCACAGTTATTAACATTGCGCTGAAATGTGTCAAGACTGTAAAGTAAGATGATAAACGTTATCAAACAACAAATTACAGCAACATCTTTATAGCGAACCGCTAAAAATGCACTTTGATATTTTCTATTCTATTTTGTGGAGGTCTTTTCGTACAGAATATTGTCTTGCTGTTGACAAAAAACCAAACTTCGTTACATTACAATCCATGCTTTATTGTTTTACGTTTCAGTGACATCATTTTCAGTGCTCAGGAACTAACTGACCTCAGGTTTAGTAAGGGTGGGACAGAAAATTGATATATAATATATATACAATATATCATCGTCCCGACTGGTGTGATTCAACATCGTTATATTAATTTGAAAAATTCAGCGCTGTAAACAGATCTCTGCCAATTTGAGTCACATCATTGTTCATCTCAATTTGTGTGAAAATCTGTGAAGCCTACACCAAATTGCAGTGAATAATACATTACATAATAATACATAATAATGCATTAATTCTTCACCTTTTTAGGGGAGTTTTGTATTCTTCAGTTAATCAGAAATTGTGATCATTATATGATTGTCTTGCAATTTATCAATTATTGCAGAATCGCGGTGTCGTGATATTATCGTTATCGTGGGCCACGTATCACATATCTTATCGTGAGTTACCCTGCGATCCCACCCCTATGGACCAGCATGAAAAACTAATCAGTAAAGAAAGAGACAAAACGTTTTGTGAGAGTCGTTTTAATTACGTTATCTATAAACTCATCTCCAAAAGTCTTTGAAAAAGTGGAAGCTTCAAAACCTATTAAATAATTTCTACATGTTCACAGTAGCACTTTGAAAACAGTAGCTGAACATCCTGTGGAGAAAAAAAAGACTCATGTTGATTCTGGTTCATTAACCCCGAGCGCATTTATCGAGCATCAGGAAACACAACCATCGGTCTGTTGCATAGCGAGGTAACATCTCTCCAGCACATGAAGGCTAACATCACGGATATATATCAACTAACCATGACGACCATTAAATCTGTGTTCATTCTATTGATCATGGCAACAACCAATAACACATGGTGGCTCGTGAGAGAGCATCAAAACATTTTACACAGGTTGGGACCGTTCTGACCTCAGCGCTGTGAGCGATTAAATCACCGCGGCTGCAAAGACAATGATAATCCGCACAGTGACACTCCGGAGTTCACACTGAACTTTAACTTATTATTGCAAAAACTAAAGGAACATACTTTAAACACAGCAGAAGACAAATCTGACCTCACACAGGTGCTTGTGACATACTCCATGTAAATTCCTTTAGCCAAACAACAAAGACATGAACAATCGATGAAGTAACAGATGTCACAGACGGCAGACGGACGTTTGCCCGAGGTCGGACGCTGTCAAACTGAACCACTCTGAGACGACAGAGGAACTTTTCTCTTGGATCATGTTGACGTTTCACCCAAGTCTGAAAGAAGTCTCACGTTACTCTGAACAACAGCACCTCAGGGAAGCTCTCATTAAGTTAAAGTGAAAACTGAATTTCATTTTTAACTTTTCCGTGACCATAAATTCAAATGGATAGAAACAATTAATTCATCACTGAGCTCAAAGGTTGGAAGTAAGTCTATGAGATTCCTAGTAAACGATTAAAAACACCTGGAATGGTCCTTTAACGACCCGTCTCTGTAAGCCTGGGTACGTAGGCAAACTCTAACTTCCTGTTAAAACAGAGTGACAAATGCTCGATCAATGAACTGGTCAATCAACAAGAATTTCATGAGATTTCATCACTCTCCGCTCTCAACCCTTCAAGGCAAAACGGCGTTTCTGTCCACATTCAGGCTGACCCTCAGGCTTTGCTGGACGGGGGGGCGTAGCCCTCTGTGAGGCTGTCCTCCTCCACCCGCAGCCTCAGGTGCTCCTGACAGTGTTCGAGGAAGGAGTCGAGAGCAGAGAAGCCCTGCTGGCAGGGAACGCAGTGGTACAGTCTGTGTCTCTTTGAGCCCGGCCACTTACACGTGTCCATCTCGTGTGTGCACACGCTGCACTGCCTCCTCCTCAGCGACGACTGGTGCAACTCCACGTGCTCCCTGAGCTGGGACTGCATGGAGAACACCTCCGCACAGGAGGGGCAGGGAAACTCCATCTCCTCCTCCTCCTCCTCATCTTCTTCCTCCTCCTCTCGCTGCTTCTCCTTCTCCTGAGGCACTTCTCTGCTTGTCCCTGCATCAGTAACTGTTCTCTGTAGTCTGGGCCCCTTCTTGTGCCTCGCTGGTCCAGCTCTAACAGTCTCATCCTCTGCCAGGCTGGTTTTTTTTGGTCTCTGTATGTGGTTCTCTGATACCTCAGAGTCTTTGGTGGAGCTTCCTTCAGAATCATGTTTGTCCTTGACTGAGGTGAAGCTCAGCTCTGTGTGCTGTTTGTGGTGTGCCCTCAGGGACAGATGATGGAGGAAAACCTTCCCGCAGACGGGACATGGATACGCTCCGGGCCTCCTGAGCCTCATGATGACCGGCCTCGACTCTCTCAGGACGTTTTTCTCTCTGCTGTGCTTCTCTTTCCTGTGCAGGTACAGCTTAGAGGTGTTCCTGAAGACCAGGTCACATGACCGACAGCTCAGAAGCTTGGTTTTGGATTTTGACCTTTTAATTGGGTCTCCATTGACTCCGACATTCCCTCCACCTGAACCTCCCCCTTTGGTGTGTAGTGTCTGTGGAGCCGTGAGATGCTCCTCTGCGTGGTTGGTCTGTTTATGGCGCTGCAGTCCAGCTTCAGTACGGAAGCTTCTGGAGCAGAGCTCACACTCACTGAGAGCTCTGCTGCTCGGCTCTGCGGTGTCAGAGCAATCAGAGCAGGTCGAGTCTCCCTCAGAACCAGCAGGAGAATCATCAGGCAGGCTGCTGGCCTCAGCTACACCTGATGCAGACGGAGGTTCACTGCAGCCGGCCTGCTGATGGTGCAGCAGAGCCTGTTTCTGGCTGAAGCCCCGTCCACACGGGGCACATGCGTACGGGCTGCTGTCCAGGAGGTGAGGCTGCAGGTGTGGCGATATGTCCTGAGGCCTGCCGGGATCTGAGGTCCGAGTTGTACATGCGGGACACGGAGAGCCGAGCCGTGACTCTCCGTGACAGAGCTCACAGGGGGAGGGGTCATGACCACATTTATGTAGCTGTAAGGACGACCGCAGGGAGAACTCCTGTCCACAGGAGGGGCAGCGGTGAGGTTTGGGTAACGTGTGCTTCACCTCCTGGTGGTGCAGCAGATCTGCCGCATGAGAGAAGTCCCTATCACACTCCTGACAGACGTACGAGGGCAGGTGGGATGTTTGCGGACGCTGGTGTCGCTGCTGTTTCGTGTCGGCCCGAGCGATAAAGCTGGCAAGTCTGGACAGAGTGTCTGTACTCGTCTTTGAGCGGCTGAACGACTCTGGGGGCCGGGTGGTGCTCCAGCTGAGTCCATCCATCTTCACCAAGCTGCTGCTGCTGGAGGAGAGACAGAACAAGTTTTAGACCTTAACTAGAAGATCAAGCAAATGCAAGAGACAGAATACAGGGCGGAAACATCCAGCTGTGTTGCGTTAAATGTGGGTTGCAGCTGGAAACACACCCAGCAGCTGCTTCCTCACAGTGAAATGCTAACAGTTTGTCAATAAATGTTCAAGTTCTGATAGAAAAGGGGAAGTGTTCCTTCCTGTTAGCTTGTTCCTTTGCCGTTCTAACGACATTAAACAGCTCAGTATCATTTCAAAGCCACACAGAAACTTTGTTCGATAACATCTGACCAGCATGAGGTACAGTCATGTCCATGCTAATGGCAGCAGGATTACTGAGTTTGCTGCGCGTCCACAGGCTAGCTCCATGTTTGCTAACGTTAGCTCGTTGCTAGCCGAGCGAACGTGATATAAAGGCACATTTGAGCTGAGCAGCAGAGCTCGGCTCTCACACACACGCGCTGTGACGGTTAAATGTCCCACCTGTAGACTTCAGACGGTGTGTATCAGTGACGCTCGGTGTCGTTGAAACAATCCTCTGTAGCATGGCTGCAAAAGTGAAAGTTTGTAGGGGATACTTCTCTAAGCTGACTACGTCACTTCCGTTACGTCACGCCCACCTATGAAACAATCACATATTTTTGTATCCCTGATCATTTTTAGTCTTATATTATGGAAGCGTACGTGTTCTCTGCCGGTCTTTTCTCAGGTGTCTTTCTTTCTTTACTACATGTTGTAAACGATGACGTCACACGTTTTATCAGTATGTTGTGCCCCTGCGGGGTTACAGTGGACAGCCTGCTCCAGAGGAGTGAGTACGACCCTTCTCACCTATTTACAGGTACAGGTCACTCTGCTGACGTCTGCATGTTTCTTCCATATTGTTTTGTATGTTTGATGTTTTTCTGCTTGCTGCAGTACAAATGGCCCATTCGGGACAATAAATAATGGCTTGATGTTGAGCAGGTGTCTGTTCTGTTTGTATATATAATATAATAAAGATACAATCAGTAACATGTTTTTAATCCAAACAAAGTCAGACAGGTTCATTAAAGAACCCCATTAAAATTATATATAATATAAGTAAATTCCAAAGTCAGATATGTTTTTGTTTTGTTTGATGATCTTTGACCTCGATGTCAAGGTGCTTTGTGTCTGTCTTTAAATTGGCAAACTGGATTTAATTGCCTTTTTAAAAAAGTGAAAAAACAGAAACAGGTTTTTGCTGTGAAAGTGCCTGTAATGCACAAAATCTGTTATATCATAGCTGCTAGCTTTAGCGACATAAAATACAATTGCCACCTAAATCCCTGAGCTGTAACCCTGATTAAAGACTGAGGCAGAATTAAGTTTCCTTCACACACGTATCCGAGTCTGACCAACAGATGTTTGCATATTAAACACAATAACCTCTGTTCTTTACGACCTCCCTTTGACGGTTACATTTAGCAGTTTTAGGACTAAAAGAAATAATTGCACATTACTTTATATTCAACATGAGAAAAGCTCTCAGCGCTGAGTTCTGTCTGCAGGCATCCCTTTCAGGCTCGTATGAAGTCTTCTGTAAGCAGCCTGAGGACGGACGGGGGATGAAACACACGAGTCAACCTGAGACGATAGAAGTGTCTCAGTGGAAGTTACACTCTTCACACACACACACACACACACACACACACAGACACAGACACAGACACAGACACAGACACAGACACACAGACACAGAGACACAGAGACACAGAGACACACAGACACAGAGAGACACAGACACAGACACACAGACACACAAACACACAGAGACACACAGACACAGACACACAAACACACAGAGACACAAACACACAGACACACAGAGACACAGAGACACAAACACACAGACACACAAATACACAGAGACACAAACACACACACACACACACACAGACACAGACACAGACACAGACACACACAGACACACAGACACAGACACACAGACACACAGACACAGACACACAGACACACAAACACACAGAGACACACAGACACAGACACACAAACACACAGAGACACAAACACACAGACACAAACACACAGACACACAAACACACAGAGACACACACAGAGACACAAACACACAGAGACACAAACACACAGACACACAAACACACAGACACAAACACACAGACACACAAACACACAGACACACAAACACACAGACACACAAACACACAGACACACAGAGACACAGAGATACAAACACACACAGAGACACACAGAGACACACACAGAGACACAAACACACAGACACACAAACACACAGACACACAAACACACAGACACACAAACACACAGACACACAGAGACACAAACACACACAGAGACACAAACACAAACACACACACACACACACACAGAGACATACAGACACAAACACACAGACACACAAACACACAGACACACAAACACACAGACACACAAACACACAGACACACAAACACACAGACACACAGAGACACAAACACACACAGAGACACAAACACAAACACACACACACACACACACAGAGACACACAGACACAAACACACAGACACACAAACACACAGACACACAGAGACACACAGACACACAGACACACAGAGACACAAACACACAGAGACACAAACACAAACACACACACACACACACACAGACACAGACACACAGACACACACAGAGACACACAGACACACAGACACACAGACACACACACAGACACACAGACACACAGACACACACAGAGACACACAGAGACACACAGACACACACAGAGACACAGACAGACACAGACACACACAGACACACACAGACACACAGACACACACAGACACACACAGACACACACAGAGACACAGACAGACACAGACACACAGACACACAGACACACACAGACACACAGACACACACAGACACACAGACACACACAGACACACACAGACACACACAGAGACACAGACAGACACAGACACACAGACACACAGACACACAGACACACAGACACACACAGACACACACAGACACACAGACACACACAGACACACACAGACACACACAGATATAGAGAAAAGCCAACATGAAGAATAACAATCGTTTAATATAAACCAAAAGTTAATACAGCAGGTACTGTAATAATTTAATGACTCTTCGTTAGGCTGAAGCTCTGACTACTGACGCACTCTAAAACAGGTTTGGCATATTATTGTAGGATGAGCACAGCCTTTAGTTACATCACCACCATCATACTCTGAGGACACAAATAAAACAGCATGAAGTGAACAACACCTGTAAGGTAGAGACACAATCAGTCGGCTCACCTGAATGAAGGAAACACAGTTTAAGGCTAAAGGCGAAAAAACTGTAACAGAGACATTCAGCGTGTTGCAGAGAACAAGGCTGATGGACACCAGAACCCGAAGCAACTGTTTGACTCTCCTAAAGAAAATCTATCCACTGACTCTCCTGAGTCTGTTCAGCAGAACTTCACTGAACACATCGCTGTAAAAGAACTCAGAGCTCATCCTGGATACCAACTCAGACTCAGTGGCAGCAGAAACGAGCACGCTGCGAGTCCTCATGTTAAACTGTAAAAACAGAAGTGATGTCAGAGAAACCAAAGTACCAAAGCTAATGATTGTCATACCTTACATAACACACACTGTGTTATAATGATCACTGGTAATGAAGGTAGATGAGAAGTGAACACGTGTTCGTCATCATGTTTGACCTGAACATACGTACTTATAACACACTGATCCATGTTGCACGTAACGAAGGCATCGTCGTCACGCTCTGAGCTGCACGGCGTCCACTGGACTGTCAAGTAAGATGGAGTACCGACAAACACTGACGGAGGCTCGTCCTCCATCTTTAAAATATATCTAAGCACAGAGACAGCAGGTATCCAGACATCAGATACTTCACAGATCATCTTTAAGACTACTCAAATCAACACTCGGACCATCAGACCATGGAGCATCTCTCAGTGTCAGAATACACACAAATCTATAACTAACAGTTTATTTAACTCTTTAAAATGTAACTAATTTAGATTCATCTTGAGCAGTTCTAAAATTATATCCGAGCCACTTCAGCTGAGACAAAGGGGGTTTCAGAGCTGCACGACCCAGCAGGTTTTCCTCGTCCACGCAGAGGCAGAGAAAATAAAACGCATGACTGTTGATTTAAAAGAGAAAAATTCAAAATGAAGATAAACTGATCCAATCAGTTCAAACATTTGCTCCTCCAAAGCCCCTTTCACACCCGCTCTGCACCCTGAACATGTCCTGACTTGGCGCAAAGATGTCCCCCGTCAGACCGGGAAAATCTCCCGCTGTGAGGGACATGTGTGGGAGGAGACTCTGGAAGATGTCAG